>NW_006160223.1:159949-182493 GCF_000334495.1 Tupaia belangeri chinensis
TATATATATATATATATCTTTATTCTTTTGCTAGAATATTTTTTCTTGTTTATTTATTTGCCTTTTTCTCATTAAAATACAATGTAACTTTAATATATTTTAATAATACTAAAGAATACTAGCATATTTTCATCTCTTTTATGACATATATACACTGAATTTCAACTATTTAAATGCATATCTTAATATCATTATAAAGTTTAAGTTAAATTGAGAACTGGAAATATATTATTGAATAAATATATTTAAAAATTTAAAAACCTTTTATTCAACACTTTTTTTAAAAACATGATTTTCTTTGAATACATATTTTGTTTATTTAAATTTTTTTTTCTTGACACAACTGAAAGACAGAATGGGTACACTTGACAGTGTATCATGACACTATGATCCTCTTCCCATCCTTCTTGCCAGGATTTTGGACATGTGCAGACATGCACAGTGTTTATGTCTACCCGGGTTCAAACCCCAGTCCTAGGTTCAAACCCCAGTCCTACATGTAGTTCTGGCATTGTAGTGTGGTGCCCATCTATCCCACTCCAGTTGAGCCTAAAAAACACATTTTTATTGGTCATAAATATAATTTATTGTTCATGTTTTTAAATAATATATTGACAATTTTTATTATTCTAAATCTGCAGTATAGTGCAATAGTAAGATTAATATGTTGGGTGTTAAAACAAATCTCTGGATTGTGTGTTTGCTTCAGTATTTACTGTGCACTCTTGGACAAGTGACTTAACTTTATTTGCCTCAGTTTCCTGATAATGAAAACATCTTCAAGGAAAATAAATGGTTTTCTTTAAAGTATGGGAGGTTATTGGAGGAGTTAATAAAGAATTCTTGGCAAAGGAAAAGGTTGTGAGTTGAAAATATTTGACAATAACTAACCTTGGAATAAAAATATAGGCAGACATCTATAAAGATTAATGTGTTTTTTATATGCTGCTTATGAAAAATGACCTGAATACTAAGGTGATGAGAAAGATTTGTTGTTCAATAGGGAATGGAACTCCAGAGACAAAGCTTTACAGAGCAATTACTCTAATGGTGACACTAATATCTAAAAAAAAGTTGTTTTCTCCCATAGCAATGGTAATGCTCTACTGATTTTCAACAGAAAAATCCCTCTGACCTCTATCTGTAAGGTCCTTGATGGTATGAAACTGAAATATATAAGGAATTGCCTTTCAATCTTAATGGCCTCATGTATATTCAACTGGGTGGGTACTTGGCCCACAGAACCCTGGCTAGTACTAACAACAGAATATTGCAGACATCTATAAAGATTAATGTGTTTTTTATATGCTGCTTATGAAAAATGACCTGAATACTAAGGTGATGAGAAAGATTTGTTGTTCAATAGGGAATGGAACTCCAGAGACAAAGCTTTACAGAGCAATTACTCTAATGGTGACACTAATATCTAAAAAAAAGTTGTTTTCTCCCATAGCAATGGTAATGCTCTACTGATTTTCAACAGAAAAATCCCTCTGACCTCTATCTGTAAGGTCCTTGATGGTATGAAACTGAAATATATAAGGAATTGCCTTTCAATCTTAATGGCCTCATGTATATTCAACTGGGTGGGTACTTGGCCCACAGAACCCTGGCTAGTACTAACAACAGAATATTCAGTGTGTGTGTGTTTGTGTGTGTGTGTGTGTGTGTGTATGTGTGTGTAAAGTTTGTTTATATAGTAATATTTCTTTCATAAGCAAAAGAGATGGAGAGAAATGCGACAAGAGAACATTCCTAACAGTGTTTTGACAATGCACAACACCTTCAGCTTCAGCCAGCCCTGGATCATGGCATGCATGTGCCTGGCACTTTCAGGGAGGGCTCCAGATTTGAGCCCAGAACTTCCCATGTGAATCAGCCTTACAGAGCATCAAATTTTAACTTGACACCACCAAATGGCGCTGAGAGTGTTCATGAAGGGGCCAAATATTCAGTCCTGAGGCTCAAACAAGCCAACTGAGCCTTGAAAATTGCAAATCCATCATATAGAAATCAGCAAGCACAGCAATCAGCACAGCCTGAGATTCAAGCAGAGATCATTTCTCCCTCTTAGGAAAGCTGTGCATTACACGCATGTTAAGTACTTATGAGGAGGATATAGAACACATGGTTTACAGCAGCACTCAGAAAAACCGAGGGGAAATTATAAAAAATCTAAAAATCTGAACTGCTTTCTTCACTTCCATGCCTCCATTTTATTCCAGATTCTCACTCTTACACACTAACTGATTTGTATATTAGCACTCCAAATTTTCCTCCCACCTCCTACATTTTAAAAAGCACACTTGATGTCCTCCAAATTTTTTGAGTCATTTAAAAATCATTAGAAGCACTTTGTAAATATATGAATTATTGGAGTCACCTGAAGCAATATCTTTAAATCATCACATTATTGGGTGACACAAATTGTCCTTATTGTCAGGCAAATTTAGGAACATTCGTCTTCTATTTTGTACTTCTGTGGTTTAGAGTTAAGGTGACTGAACACAAAAACTGAGAGCTGGGGGACTTTATTTATAGCATGTGGGTAAAGGACTTCAGAGTTGAAGTTCTTCCCAATGTAAAATTAATCTTTTTTTTTAATTTAAATTACAATAAGGTAGTTACTCTCAGATGATGTGGAAGGCTTAAATCTCTCTCCAATCATGGTCAGGAATATGAGTAAAATATGCAGGTGTTAAAAATCACTCCTATTCCATACAAATTGAGAATATCTGAGCTCAGGGAAATAACTGCTTGTCAGGAGGCATTACACATTGAACAGTATAGAAAAGAGCATGTGGAATTCAGGGGAATATCAGACAATGAACAGTGAGGAGATGCTATTAAATTGAACAGAATAAACAGTTGTTTCAGTAATGTGGTTAAGTAAATGCTATGCTATTAAAATTTAATCCCAACGGCTTCATTCAAATGAACTACCTTATAGACATGTGAATTTCTAGTTATCTAGAATTAGGTCATGGAGGTGGAGCTCTCATGATAAGTAAGAGGGGCCAGTAGATGGTGTGGAGGTTAAGGTGGCTAGATCTCACATAACTACATGACCATCTGCCTTATGGGGTGCTTTCTCAATTTCTCTCTCTCTCTCTCTCTCTCTCTCTCTCTATCTGTCTTCCCCAGTCTGTCTCTGACAAGTACACAGTCTCTATAGCAAAATAAAAAGAGAAACACAAGGCATCTTCTTTCCTCCCTCTATTCTCTGTCATGTGAGGATACGATTCAAAGGCAGCTTTCTGAAAACCAGGTAGCAGACCCTCACTAGCCATCAGATCTGCTTGGAACTTGATCCTGGGCTTTCAAGCCTGCAGAGCGGTGAGAAATAATTGTTTGCTCTATAAGCTTCCCATCTATAATAATTGTTATAGGAGCCCCCAAATTACCTAACATCCCATTTCTCTCAACAACTTCTACTATTGCTTGGAAAAATATTCTTCCCTCACTCTTAGACAATGTTTTTAAAAGGTATCTGGCAGACCCAGCAGGTGGCATGGTGGCTAAGATGCTGGACTCCCACATGTCTAACTACGGTTCAAGTCCTAGACCCAGTGGCTTGAAACTCACACTGGGGACGTGTATATACACGCTCAAAATCCTAGGAAGGGAATGGAAGAAAAGGGATTGTGTTGTGGCCGTGCCCCCTGAAGAGTGATTTCTCACTCTCCCTCTCACTGTCTCTCTCTGTCTCTGTCCAGCCAGCACACATGCCCTATGGCAGAAACCATAAAATAAATAAATAGTATCTAGAACCTCTTTGATCCCAGAGATACCATAAGCCTTAAATACTACTGTCACAATGACTTGTTTAATGGCTAGGTAACCATTCAGAACCAATAGATGTCACACAATATTTTATAACACATCTAGGGCAGGGGTAGCATTCTCTCTGATTGCACTAAATTCTAAACAGAGCTGGGCTCCTTGGAGCACTCTTATCACCACAGGGAAACACCTATCTTAAATGTAACCAGATTGATAGACGAAAACTATACAAAGATTCTCATTCAAAGTAGTTTTATTTTATCATTTATCAAGCTAGAATTACCTGGAGACTTTTTGACTACATAATCCATTAAATTCTGTCATCCTCAAGCCATTTTGGAAAAGTATTTTAGTCACTTACAAACAAAATAGTTCTAATTGATACACAGGGACCAAGAATTGACTTTGATTTTTCCCATTGGATTATTGTTTTTTCTATTAACTGCAGTATACAAAATCTGACTTCCTGTCTCATACAACACAGTAGTGAGTTTTATTTTTTATCTTTGAAGACTAAAGCAGTGATGTTGAACAGTTTAAAACAATGTTTTTCATTTTCTTAGTTAAAAATTTATTATAATTATCATTATTTTTTATTATACATTCAATTGTTATACATCATTTAGCTTGTATAGAGAATTTACCCAACATTAAATACACCTCAGACCAGTTGAAAATACTACTACACATGTCATCATCAACAGGTAATAAAATATTTGTGTCCCACAATTCTTTTATTTTTTGTGAGGGGGGCAGATTTTTTCACTATAGAGTGTGTGCACTCATTAGAAAGACAGAGAGACAGAAAGCCAGAAATCGCCCCCCAGAGGGGATGGCCATGCCACAATCCCTTCTCCTTATTCTCCTCTCAGGATCTTGGGCATGTACGCACACCTGCTCAGTGTGCATTTAAGCCACCAGGTCCGGGACTTGAATCGTGGTCAACTACATGGGAATCCAGTGACATAGCCATTATGCCAACTGCTGGTGCCATGTGTCGCATAATTTTTAAAACATCTTTTTCTTTCTTTCCTTCTTTTTACTTATTTCTTTCTTTCTCTCTTTCTTTTCTTTTTTCTTTCTTTTTCTTCCTTTCTCTCTTTTTCTTCTTCCTTTTTCTTTCTTTTTCTCTTTTTCCCTTCTTTTCTTCTTTCTTTTTCTTTTTTCTCTTCTTTCTTTCTCTTTCTTTCTTTCTTTCTTTCTTTCTTTCTTTCTTCATTCTCTCTTTAATTCTTTTCTGTAGATCACACTGCTCAATTGACAGCCAAAACCAAATGCATTCTCACCAGTCACAGATTATATTTATTCCAATGCCTTACTCAATAATAATAATAGTATATGTTCTCCCAGTCTAAAGAACTATCATATAAGTCAGCTTCTCTACTCAGTTTGTCCAATCTTAAAAATGCTAAAATTTGGAATAGTGAAATCAGGTACAAGTATAAAAGTAAATATATATAATTTTCGAACACACATATTTTTCTTGAAACTTTCTTATTATTTTTTTCTATAATAGGTTATGAGAGAATGCCATAAGCTAAGGTCATTAGATTTAGAGACAGATGAGTAACATATTTTAGCCCTCCCATTTATTAGCACTATAATCTACTAGCTTATCTCTCTGAATCTCATTCATCTGTATAAGAAATTAGTTTTAGAATTCACAAGAACATTTGAGAACCACATGAAATGCTAAATATGAAATAAGTGTAATAACACCACATTGGAACTCTCATAAAAATATATTCCTGATATGCTTAATAATAGAATAAAAAATATAAAGAGTTCCTGACATGTTCTTATGCTTTCATAACATCAGTCAATAAGAAATTTGTATTTCAGAAATACTAATTATCCTAATCCTAAGGGTCTTTCTCATCTGGAGAAGTATATATATATATATATTTTTTTTTAGAGGTTTTTGCTATAGGGCATGTGTGCTTGCCAGAAGGACAGAGAGAGAGACAGACAGACAGAAAGTAAGAAATCAACCCCCAGGGGTGATGGCCACATCTCAATCCCTTCTCCTCCATTCTCCTCTCAGGACCTTGGGCACACGTGCACTCGCGCCCAGCATGAGTTTAAACTACTGGGTCCAGGACTCGAACTGTGGTCGACTACATTGGATTCAAACGACATAGCCATTATTTCAACTGTTAGTCTCTAAAATCATTTTTATTAAAGGGAAGATAAGCTAACTAGCCCTCCCGCTCTCAAAGTATGTTCAATTATGAGCTAACTTGGATTAAACAGATTCCATAATATAGATAGATAGATCACTGGCTTCTCTTTAGAATATAGAAAGTTGTAATTAGGGACCAGCAGTTAGCATAATGGCTATGTCACTGGCCACACATGTAGTCAACTACGGTTTGAGTCCCGGACCCAGTGGCTTAAACTCATGCTGGGCTCTTGTGCATGCATGCCCAAGATCCCAAAAGAAGAAAGGAGGAGAAGAGATTGTGGTTTGGCCATTCCCCTGGGGAGTGATTTCTCACTTTCTGTCACTGTCTCTCTCTGTCTTTCTGGTGAGCGCACAGGCCCTATAGCAAAAACATCTCAAAAAAAAAAAAAAATAGAAAGTTGTAATTAATGGGTACTTTAATCCTTATGACAACAAAAATTCTGATGCTTTTTAAAATCATAACAATTCAAGAACTGTTTTTTTTTTTCTATTAATTGTAGCTGAGGTCATGGGGTGTACAACTAATTCAGATTTTAAGTGAAAATAGAATAATTGGAAGATATGCATATGCATATGTAGTAGGTTATATATAAGACAGTATAAAAATTCAGCTAAATTTTTCAGTAAATTGCTAAAGACCAAGTATGGGCTAAAATTAACACATATTTTTCCTTGGAGTTACAGAGGGTTTCTACCCAGCTGTAAATTCTTCTGCAAAAAACTGAATTTCATGTGAGTTTCATCTGAGGTGGATCTAGAGACCAAGGGCTTCTCCTTGGAGTGGGTTGGGTAAAGATAGCAACAGCCATTGTGAGACAGTCAAAATGCCCCACCCAGATCCTTTGTCTTTATCCCTGCTAAGGAACAAAAACCTTAAGCTACTGGAATACTAGTAACAAATATGTTTATGCTCAGGAAAAGAGAAGAGAGGAGAAATTAATCTAAGAAAGTGCTGAACTATATCCTGTTATACAGATCATTGAAGATTCCATACTGATAGAAGAATAGCAGAACTGTCATGTGGTCCATACTCTAAAAACTCACGATATATTCCTTTTTATTTGACTGAGGATAAAACATGAAAATAGAGAATACTGTTGTTTCCTCTAGCAGATACTAAGCTAGAAAGTGTTGAGAGATACGTAATAGTCTACTGTTGGAAGAGTTTAAAGAGTGTGGTAAGACTTTTTTGGGGGATATATGTATATGGGGAAGATGTGCATTTTGGATGAAAAAGACACTAGGGGAAACTACCTGACAGACCAGTTCAGACTTTAAACACAAGTTGACTCAGAGTAATTAGAAGCATGTGATAAACTGAGAATAACTACAGGAAACCAAAAAATAAACTCAACATTTGATTATTGATCCTACCCACTACAATAATGACCCAGCTCTGTGATGCTGGCACAGATGGGAAGGTTCTGAATTCCTATCCAGAGGTTTCCTGGTCTGTGCCAGACATGCATATCCATGATCCAGGGACAGTTGATGCTGGGCATGGATGGTGGCATCAAAAAATAGGAAAGGGTGATGTTTATCCCTGTTTCTCTCTTGATTGTTCATGGAAGGATTTAATAAATAAACTTATAAAAAATGAGCTATTTGTCATCTGAAATAAAGCTGGATGTATAAAACAAATAAAAACCCTCTCAATCCATTAAAATACTACTTTTTATATTGCTCTGCATTTAAGTTGTTCTGTTTTCTCTATTTTTGTACTCATATTTGATTTTGGAAATAAAAAGTGTGGCTTTTTTATTTTACTATATTTTAATAAATCTAAGGTGTAATTTTTAAATATTTTAACATCTTTGAAGTTGCGAAGACTCTGAAAAAAAGAAATGTCATAATTTAATTGCTTAATCATATAAAAAATAATGGTACAACTTTCAGTTAATCACACCTTAGATTGGATAAAATGTATTGATAATTCTAGCTAGACAAACTCGTGATAAAGGGAAATAAATCTCTGTCAAAAGGTTTAATACCTGAGGCAGGGTGGCTGTTAAGCCCTATTGCCACTCATCCCACAGACACTACTAATTACTTTGTGCAACTATTAAATGGAAAGAACACAATCAATATGAGATGAGACTTTTGCTATATAACTTAAAAATGCTGAGTAATTTTTAGATAAGTGTTTAGGTCAGGGCCCTCAATAAAACTTTATGCCTTGATGGAAATGTTCAATTTGTTTTGTCCTACAGAGCAGACATAGGCAGACACATGAACTGTATTTCCAAGCATAGTCTCCATTTGAGGAAATGCGATTCTAGAGAAATCATGCCATATGCAACCAAATGGATGAAAAGGAAAGATACTAGGTTATGTGATATAAGCCATTCACAGAAAGACAAATTCTGCAGAATCTCACTTACAAGTGGAAGCTAAAATAATGAAGTTGATAGAATGGAAGGCCAAATGGTGGGAAACATGGGAAGATAGTGGTCAAAGGGTATACAAAGTTTCAGGTATACAAAATGAATATGTTCTGGAGAACTAATACACATCTCTATGACAAAAGTTAACGAGGTTATATCCTTGAAATTTGCTAAGAATATAGATCTAAACTCACAAACATAAAAGATGATGATAACTAAATGAGGTGAAAGATAATAGTTAAAATCATACTTTTCTAAACAATAAGATATGTTATGAGAAAAGCATTGTTAGGCAATTTTATTGTGGTACAATTATCACAGAGTGTACTTACAGATACCTAAATGCACACCTAAGGCTATATGATAGAGTCTATTGCTGCTAGGCAACTATTAGAAATAATGTATTTTATAATATTAAATATTGTAACCAATTATAACACAAGGGTAACTATTGTGTTGTCAGAAAAATCATGATATATTTGTACTATGTTTTTCATAGATAATTTATTTATATAAAGACCATTTAATAATATATCACCGGTTTGTTCAATAACATTTACCATCTTTCACTGAGCTTCATAATTCCTCATTCATAGAAGGACCTATCTTTCAGTCAACTAATTTTTGACAAGGGGTACCAGTCAATCCAGTGGGAAAAGGAAAACCTCTTCAGCAAATGGTGCTGGAAAAACTGGATCACCACCTGTAGAAAGATGAATCTGAACCCCTACCTGTCACCTTTGACAAAAATCAAGTCAAGGTGGATCAAGGATCTAAATCTACGATCCCAAACTATTAAATTGCTTCTAGAAAACACTGGGGAAACTCTGGGAGACGGGAAAGACTTCTTACATAAGAACCCCCCCAAAAAAGCACAGTCGATAAACCCCAAAATAGACAAGTGTGATTATATCAGACTAAGAAGTTTCTTCATGGCAAAAGACACAGTAATTACTGTGAATCAAAAGCCCTCAGAATGGTAAAATATTTTTGTAAACTATGCATCAGATAAGAGATTGATAACCAGAATACATAAGGAACTAAAGAAGCTGTTTGGAAAAAAGACGATGAACCTTATTAAAAGATGGGAGAAGGAGTTGAAAAGAATACTCACTAAAGATGACATACAGATAACCAGAAGGCATATGAAAAAATGCTCAACATCCCTCATCATAAGGGAAATGCAGATCAAAACAACAACACTGTGGAGAACAATTTGGAGATTACTCAAAAATCTACAAATAGAACTGCCATATGATCGAGCAATCCCATTTCTTGGTATCTACCCAAAGGACAGAAGAATTTCTCATTGGAAAAGTGCTTGCACATTGATGTTTATTGCGGCACTTTTCACGATTGGTAAGACATGGAATCAACCCAAATGCCCCCGTACGGATGAATGGATTGAAAACCTGTGGCACATATACTCTATGGAATACTATTCAGCCATTAAGAACAACAAAACCCTGACTTTTGACAGAAAGTGGAAGAATATGGAAGATTTATTGCTGAGTGAAGCAAGTCAGGCTATGAAGGAGAGACACTGTATGTCCCCACTTAATATATACCGAATGTCTGCACTCTGTAACTGAAACTGACGGGCTAAAGGATGTACAAACAGAAGAGGTGGATGTGAATGCCAGATGTGGGGTGTGTGGAGGAGTGGGGCCTGGGGAAGAACATTTGGAGGACGGATACGAAGACAGCATTGTTGAGACAGGGAGGTAGTGTTGCTATATTTTGATCAACTAGACTGGGGAGAAATGTTCATATATTGAAATGATCTCCTTGTAAGCTGAATAATGTAATTGAATGTATTTTTAAAAATGTAAATAAAAGACAGGACCTGTGGACCTGTCTTTTTTTTAATTTTTTTTTTGAGAGGTTTTTGCTCTAGAGTGCGTGTGCTCACCAGACAGACAGAGAGAGACAGAGAGACAGAAAGTGAGAAATCACCCCCCGGGGGAATGGCCACACCGCAATCCCTTCCACTCTGTTCTCTTCTCGGGACCCTGGGCACGCACGTACACGCGCCCAGTGTGAGTTTTAAGCCACCGGGTCCGGGACTCAAACTACAGTCGACTACATGGGAGTCCAGTGACATATCCATTACGCTAACTGCTAGGACCTGTCTTTATCAGCAAAAAACTGAATAAGGTGCTGGTTTACAGCTTCATTTGAATTATACATAGTACCACTCAAAGAGTTTTGAAGAGGATGAAGCAAGTGGAAGTCTGATGGTGCAAAGTTAGGCAAGTGTGGTGGATGTGGTAACACATCTCATCCAAGCTCCAATAATTTTTGACCAGTGATCAAACTTGTGTGTGGTCTTGCATTGTGGTGATGGAGCACAACTCCTTTATAATCAATGATCTCTGGAAGTTCCTGGATGATGGATTCATTCAAATTGTACAACTGCTGACAGTACACATCCAAATTGATTATTTCGTTCCCTGGGAAGAACTTGAAAAATGTAATGCCTTTAAAGTTCGACCACACTGAGAGCACAATCTTCCACTGACATATGTCTGCTTTTGATGTCATTTGAGGTGAATCATCATGTCAGGATGAAGACTGCACACCACATTTTTGTAAACAATCCACTTCTCATCGTGTTATCGTTCACTTCAAAAAAGGATTCATAACATTTCATGAACATATCACAGATGTTTATACATGCCATCAAATGAACTACTTTGAGTTTATGAGAAACCCAGATATCTAGCTTGCTTAAGTATCCTAGCTTCTTCTGGTGGTCATGAACACTTGAATGATGGATGTCCAATTTTTCTGCAATCTCTTGTGTTGTATAATGTGAGCTTGATTAGACCAATGCCTTCATTTTGTCATCATCAACCTTGGTGGACCTCCCTAACAAGGAGTGTTGTTGAGATCAAAATCATCATCTTGTAATTTCATGAGCCATTTGTTGGCACTGATGTTATTGTAGAGCATTGTCACTGTAAGCCTTATACAATTTTTATAAGCTTAAGGCGTGTTCTTCCCTCTACGGAAGTAAAATAGTAAATACAGCAAAAATGCAGTTTGGTCATCCATTTCCAAATTCTTAAATATCCAAAATGAAAAAAAAATTGTTTAATTTCATTTTTAGAAGGAAGCTAGAACTGTCAGCTTTCAAGTGACATATCAATAACATAGCCGTGAATGACTCTAGCACTTCCAAAAATGAACTAGTGCTATCTGTTGCAAAAACATGTCATGACTTTTCCAATGACCCAATATCACTGTATACAAACATCTGAATGTGAGAAAGTACAGAAAAAATATGGTATAAAGATAAAAAAAAAAACAGGGCCAGGAAGTGGTGTGGTGATTAAGGCACTAGAATTCCACATGGTTCACCATGGTTTGAGTCCTAAATCTTTCAGCTAGAAATCACACTGGGACCATGCACATCCATGTCCAAAATTCCTAGAAGAGAATAGAGAAGAAGAAATTGCAGAATGGCCATCCCCCCCAGGGGGTGACTTTTCCCTTTCACTGTCTCTTTCTCTCACTGACGAGTGCACACACACTATGGAAAAACCCAAAATACACACACACACACACACGTATGACTTGACACAGTCAGAATCGTCATTATCACTGCCTACCATCTCCACATCTTGTCCCATTGAAAGATGAAGGAGCCTAAACCACATTGTACCCCAGAGAGAAGTACAATTAAATGCAAAAAGAAATACCATAAATTTTAAAAATTAAAAGGAAACTTTTAATGATTACTTGTTAAAAATAATGTGGTACATTTTAAATGATCAAAAAAAAATCACACTAAATTGTAGATATAGTCAACAAAAGACTTTAAAAGGTTTCACTATCTAAGAAAACAAATACTCCTCTTTCAGTGAAAAAAAAATTACCACAATAAAACAAAACTAATAACATGAGAGCAAATAAAACACAAGAGAAAATAATGCAAACAATAGAAGTAAGGAGGCATGAAGCTTCTACCAGATTAACACAGCAAATTATTTTATAATAAACTTTTTATTTATAAGTAGAAGTGATATACTAGAAAATAGCAATAAAAAATACAAGGCTCCTTCAAAAAGTACAAGGTAATTTTAGTACAAAAAACTTTTGAAACCCATGCACAATTTTTTTTCATAATATGCATTTTCCACTACATTTTTAAAGACCCCTCATGCAGTATAGTAACTAAATATACCAGTAACGTGGCCATTTATTATTACTAACAAGTATTGCATACTGTACAGAATTGTATATGCTATATATGAGTGGTGTTGTAAGAGGTTTGTTTACACTTGCACCACCACAGCCATGGGAGTAAAGAATGTATTGCACTCAAGTGTTAATGACAGCTGTGACATCACCAGGCCTTTGGAATTTTTCAGCTCCATTAAATGAGGGGTTTTCAAAAAGTTCATGAAACACGTGTAGTGTGAATAAAGCGTGCATAGATTTCAAAAATATTTTGCATCTGAATAAATTTGTACTTCAGTTTTGTTTTCTCCACAAATTTCTTGACATCCCACAGTAATCTAATGGGGCCATCATTATAAGCTTGTCCCACCCTTGACCCAAATGACATTATGTAGCACATTACTGTAGCTCAATTATAGTGATTATTTCACAATGTGTATGTATATAAAATTAAGTCATACATCTTTTTTTTTTGTCTTTTAGTTGCTAATGGTGTATATGCTCACTATAGAAAGAGCAGAAGATAAGGAGAAACCACATTTCAATGGAAATATGGTCAGTATACAGTCCCTTCTCCATTCATCCAATCAGGAGTTTGGGCACACGTGCACACACACTCTGTTTTTCAAGCTGCTGGGGCCAATATTCAAATCATGACAGGGCATTTGGGATCTGGCTCTCTTAACTATTAGGCTATGGGTTAACCCCATGAACATCTTAAATATATACTATTGTTATCAAAACTTCAATAAAGCAGAGGAATATATAATAAGGTATTAAGAATTTCATACATTTGTTGGAAGAACTAAAAAACCCAGGTTGGTGGATAAGCCTCTAGGAACGTTGGATGAAACCACCCCATGAACCTGACTGATAAAAACCAGTGCTGCTACATGGAGCATAACATGAAGGTCAACATAGGAAATGTTTACCTACTTGACCCCACAAAAAGCAAATACTTGTGAGTACCAAATGTCTGTTATAATTGATCCCAGTGAAAGCCAGATACCTCTATGACCACCCCCATAGCAAAATTTAGAACATCACAGAGTGCCTGCTTCCTCATGCTGTGCAATTCTAAGCTAAGGTTTGGGTGATTGGTTGTCTAGGTAAAGAGTCTGTAAACTCTAGGCTGCTGACCGATGCTAGTCAATGACTGCTGGAGGTGGGATATGGACTAGTGTGGATCTAGTGGACACACTGAGGAGGGTGGGCACTGAGCAAAAAACTAAGCAAAACAGTATAAACCAAATACATATATTCATGCAATGCACTATGAAAATGAAGATAAGGAAAAGATAACACAACCAAAAAAATTTTAAAACATGAGAAAAGAATTAAAATGGAATCTGAGATAAAATGGTAATTTCAATAAGTAGATCAGAGAGCTATTTTCTAAAAGATTTAGAGGACATAAACAAGCAATCTCAATCTTTACGTTCCAAATGTTCTATTTTCATAGAAGGAATCCTCATCTCCTGAAGAAATGCACATAATAAAATTTTTGGACTCAGAACTTTATATATTATTTCATCTAACCCTTTCATTTTACATCTAAAAATTACATTTAATACTGCATCTTTATAACTATGGAAATGATCATTAAAATGTAAAAAAAGAGATAAGTATCTCACAAAAATCATCCTTGACTATTGATTAGTTTGAGGTGAAAGGGACAAAAAGGCACAATAGTTGCCATAGTTGGATTTTATAGTCAAGAATTCTGTCACATAGTTATGAACGTAAGAAAATGACATCTGAAATTGGCAATGGTGGGATAAACTATGATTAAATGATAAAATGAGAAGTGTTAATTCAGAGAAAAATCAGATAAGTTTAGACCTTAGAAAGGTGAGAGGGCTTCAATGAACCTTTGTTCCAAGATTGTCCACAAAAAGACCTCTAAAATACAATCCTGATTTCTTCTTGATGTATTTTCTCTTCATGGGATTGCTTTCTCTTTGGTCTAATTCTTTCCTTGTAGTTTTGAACAACTAAATATAAAATCTCAAAAAATGTTTCTTCCACTTTTTGTCTTTATCTTGGTGACGCTTTCATATATTGCTTTATTATACGTTGCTTTGATTTATCTTCCAAAATTATTGTTATGAGACTTAGAACATGCAAATAAGATATTTCAGTTAAGTGTCATATCTTATAATTAAAAATACCAAACAACTATAATCTATACGATGTCTAAAGGTCAATTGTCATTTTCCATCTGGGAGTCATGATTAAACTCTCTACATTATCACAGTGGGCTCTCAAAAAATTCCAGAAGGTAGACGCAATCATCTCATTTTTTAGATGAAGTTCTTAATTAAATGATATTTATGTTATCTTACAAGTAGAAATACAGATTTCCTGATTCCAAAGCCCTCGTATTTTCTCCCAAATCCAATATACAGAAAATTACAATCATGCTTATTGGCAATGTAGCTACCAAACAAAATGTGATTGGCATATTTGACAATTTCACCAGGTATTTTTTTAAAAGGTCTCTGGCTTCTTTGTGTTAAATTCTCAAATTCCAGAGTGGCATTCTTATATTAATAGAAAGAAAGAAGGAAAAAGATCTCTTGAATAAGTTTTAAGTCCCCTTTACATAATCATAACACATGCTTTGAAGATTTAATATATGGTTATATTTGCCAGCATTACTAACAGGGCTGGCTTCATGAGTATGACAGTTTGTATAGAAGGATCCTATGCTTGATTTTCACCATATTGGAATTTTTAATGATTACATCTTTACACCTGAGTTTTGTAGTGGAAGATTGTTGGCTTAGTGGACCAGGCATGTGAGCAGAGAGGTATAAGCTTGTCCTCTATTGCTTACCATGCCTAATAGTATTTATGCTGCCTCATGAGCACAGAATTCTGGAAAACTCATGTGTGGATTATCAGTTTTACTAAAATCTGTACAAACAAGGGTGCTGACAGCCCTGTGGCAGGCTATGCTCTATGTTCCAACCAGAACATTTTTGAATAAAGAGGAAGTGACTAAGGAACCATATAATATTGTTAGTTGTGTTAGTACCTTGTGTCAGCCAACTACTTATACTGAAAATGATATTCCATTAAAGAAAAGGATGAAGGGAGCTGGACTGTAGTGTAGTTGCAATACAATGTTTTGTGATGAACATTGGGGAGATTCCAGGTTTACATCTGAAGACTTCCCTGAACACAGAACACACATGTGCCCGTGATTAGGGATGGCTCAAGCTCAGGTTGGATTGCAGTGGGAAAACCCTGGAGAAGGGGATGTTTTATGTTTTCCCCTAATGGAAGAAAGATAGATAAACTTTGAAAAATAAAAAATAAAAGGGGGGTGAGGCTAGGACAATCCATTATTTTAGTTTTATTCAAAGTCTTATTTATCATTAAGCCAAAGGTGTAGAATATTGGCAGAATATGTGCATGTCAAAAAGTAAAATAAAATCAGCTGTGCTAGTTTTTGCAGCATTTCCATTGCTACTATGAAAGAAATACATATGCATATATAGTTAAAATATAATTATATAATTATGTATGATAGGACATCAAATTTTCATTTAAAATTGAAATTGTCAAATGGAAGTATGAATGTTAACATTAGTTAATATTTAAATTTACTTTTACTTATAAAGACATTAAATAGCAAATAATAATACCCCATGATAAGAGATACAAGAGAGAGAAAGACCATGGGAGCAACTAAATAAATAAATATTTTGTAGATTTGTACTTTTTTTTTTAATTAATAAAGGGTGCTTGTGCTTGGCAGAGAGAGAGAGGAGCCATCTTCTACTGAGGCATGGTAATGAAAAATATTTCTTGTCATCCACTTCTTCATCCTGTGTTGACTCTGGGCAAAAATG
Organism: Tupaia belangeri chinensis; assembly: GCF_000334495.1. Taxonomy (NCBI): domain Eukaryota; kingdom Metazoa; phylum Chordata; class Mammalia; order Scandentia; family Tupaiidae; genus Tupaia; species Tupaia belangeri. Next base: position 176,347 of record NW_006160223.1, read on the forward strand.
CTTACATGTCCTGTGTGTTTTCCAAGCTAAAGTGGAACAGGGAGAGGGCAGAGGGAGTGAAGAAACTCTGGCTATGTAGTATCCAACGCCCTTAACCACAGATGGGCCTGACCTTGTAGTTTAGTACTTTTAATGGTACTTTCTTCCTGCTTATGGAACAAGGGATTACCCATTTTTATACTATACTGGACAATGATGTCTGGTCTATGATGTCACTGATATCTTTGGTCTGACTATCATTCTAATAGATTTTATTGGTGTTATTTATAATGCTGTATTTTTTACATCATAAATTCTATTTTAAGCCACATTGACTAAAAAATAGGCATTGGTTTCAAAATACTTAAAATAATAAATAAACTCGACATGTAGGAATGAGCACATCGTCTACTGAAGTGTCTTTTTGTTGTTGTTTTTAACAGATTTAATGATGACTGGAAAGATCATGACCCCTACTACTAAATTCTCAGATCTACAAAATCAGATAAGAACTAATGCTGGCTTGGGCCAGCAGGTGGCATGGTGGTTAAGGTGTTGGAATTCCCACATGGCTGGCCATGGTTTGAGTCCTAGACCAGGCAGCTTGCTTTCTCATTCACCCTCTCTCTCTGTCTTTCTCTGGTAAAACTTATGTGAAAAATAACAATAAATAAATAATTCTTTAAAAAAAAAAAACAACAACTAATGCTGGCTAACTCTGGCTATGTAGTATCCAACGCCCTTAACCACAGATGGGCCTGACCTTGTAGTTTAGTACTTTTAATGGTACTTTCTTCCTGCTTATGGAACAAGGGATTACCCATTTTTATACTATACTGGACAATGATGTCTGGTCTATGATGTCACTGATATCTTTGGTCTGACTATCATTCTAATAGATTTTATTGGTGTTATTTATAATGCTGTATTTTTTACATCATAAATTCTATTTTAAGCCACATTGACTAAAAAATAGGCATTGGTTTCAAAATACTTAAAATAATAAATAAACTCGACATGTAGGAATGAGCACATCGTCTACTGAAGTGTCTTTTTGTTGTTGTTGTTTTTAACAGATTTAATGATGACTGGAAAGATCATGACCCCTACTACTAAATTCTCAGATCTACAAAATCAGATAAGAACTAATGCTGGCTTGGGCCAGCAGGTGGCATGGTGGTTAAGGTGTTGGAATTCCCACATGGCTGGCCATGGTTTGAGTCCTAGACCAGGCAGCTTGCTTTCTCATTCACCCTCTCTCTCTGTCTTTCTCTGGTAAAACTTATGTGAAAAATAACAATAAATAAATAATTCTTTAAAAAAAAAAAACAACAACTAATGCTGGCTCTTTCACTCACCAGTCTTTTGACTTTTGACAATATGCTTAAATTTGGTAAGCCTCAGTTTCTCCTTCTCTAGGGGGAAGAATTTCATCCTTATGAAGTTGCCAGTTACAAATTAAAAGTAATACATGGCAAATGTCTAGCATGTTGACTGTTACACAGCAAGCCTTCAGTAAATTAAAGCTGTCATAAAAATTTAGTACACACGTTTTAAAAATTAACCCCTATGCCATGGATTTATATCCTTAGATGACATAATGATTAATCTGTCTATGGTTTGTTTGTGAGAACAAGGTGGTAAAACTAAAAATTATGGCATTATAAACAAAGATAAATTTTTAAAAATGACCCACTGCTTTTAGCATTGAGGATATGGTTAATTAATAAAAAGTCAAACAGAAAGAAATTTGCCTAGAGCTGGTAGAACTGACAAATAAATGAAAACTGGTCACGTATTTCCTTGCAACAGTTACTGACTGAATTCCTTATGTCAAACAAAGACTCATTGTCTTTGGAAGTTTTTCAGTATAGTAAGCATGTAAAACCTGTCTTATTCTAACCACTAAAGCCATCATCTTACACCTACATGCGTCCTGTAAAAGCATTGACTCAGTATCAAGTTTATAGTCATTTAGGATAAAAGGGGCTAAATCAAACTATTGATTTGTGGCTAAATCAGTACAACTGATGTAAATGTTATTTCTTCTCAAATTTAAATGCAGCCTTAGAGGCTTGGCTAGATTTTAGCTTTTTACAGACATGTATTAAGGTAAACTCTATTTGCATTTTAAAGCTAACTAGAAATAGATATAAGTCTAAATAAACTATGCTTTTTCTTACTTTTGGTGCAGAAAAAGGGAAAAGCTCTTCATAGTAGATGGGGTGAGGAGTCAGTAGGAAAACAGGTTCTGATCCAATGTTGGTCAAAGGGTCACTATTCTACCCGGAATGATTTATCCTACCTGGTCTTTGCTTTTATATAGTTATTTGTAAGATGGGAGATTAGACCAACTTCTCTTCAGGATTAGTATGTCTAGAACACTTCATTTAATCTATGATTCCATGTAAGGAAAATTAGTGATTTTTTTTTCCTGCAAAGCTTTTAGACTATCCCATGTTATTAAAAAAATGATATTCAAAGACAGATGCCATTTTACTTTTCTAAAATTAAGGAGAGCTGCCTTCTTCAGGTATATTTAAAATTCAGTTCTTATAGATTTAATAGATTTTGTTGCAAAAGTTTGGCTGACAAGGTCATAGCTTTGCAAACATCACATTTATTTGATCCAATCAGCATCAATTATACCTGGTGATTGATAACAACCTGTGCCTACAATCAGTCATAATTTATAGATGATATAAACATTTTGAGAATGAAATATTGCAAGCTGTAACTAAAGTTTATGCCAAACTAAAATAAATATAAAAGGAGAGAGAAAGATATTTTAAGATATCAAATTTATCCTCAAAAAAAAAAAAATGAAGTGTTGTCAAGTTGATCTAACCAGATTAGAGAAAGAGATTGGGGCAGAGAGAAAAGTGAATGCATCAAACCTAAAAGCATTATTCCATATAAACAAAAAGATACTGGTAGTATGAAAAGAAACCCCTAAATGTGCACAACAATTAATAATAATTTGTGTTTATTTTTTTTTTAAGCAGCTGCAGTCTCTTTCAGATTACTGCTGCATTTATTCAGCTTTAAAAATAGAGATAAATTGCTGGTATTTGGATATGTATCTCCAAACAGCACAACTCAGGGCAAATGAATTCTTTCCAAAATGAATAGTTTATGCAATTTATTATGAACAGTTAATACATCATTATCACATAAATCACTATTAGTTTTTAAATATTGGAATGACACAGCAACTTAGATACTATACATAACAGATATTGCAAAAAAAGAGGGTACCACATACACCTGCTGTAATTACAGCTGCTATAGGAAATTTCCTTCAGACTTGAAGGCTTAAATATTACCTCTGAAGAGGTAGTTTCCTATATTTAGCATATTCAAGAAAATATTTAATGCTCTTTTTAGTAACCATTAACATGGGAAGAACATAAGCACATCACATCTAATGCAATTAAAATATATTGGTCACTTTTATTTTTTTTTAGAATTATTTTACTGAACATTATTTATTTGTGTATTTATTTATTTTAATTTGACTAGAGAGGGACCAACAGTAAAAGTGAGAAAGCAAGCTACCAGGTCTCAGACTTGAACCTCAGTTAACCATGTGGGAATCCAGCGCCCTTAACCAGCATGCCACCTGCCAGTGGTCACTTTTATTTTTAAAATCATATGATTATATATCATCCCATGTAATCAGAGCACTCAAAAACATTGAAATAAGAACTGTCATGTGATATCAAGTTGATATAGAAGATTTAACACTAAGTGAAGTAAGCCAGATACGAAAAACAAACTCTGTAAGCTCCCACTCAATACATAACAAATGTCTGAACTCTAGGGCAGAAATTGAAAGAGTCAAAGATTCAACAGTACACAAGCGTAAATTTCAGATATTGTATGGCAGGGGTGGATGGTAGAGGATGGGTGGAGGAGTTCAGGAAGAAATACTGAACAGACATAGGAGTGTGAGGTTCTCCCTTGCGAATTATTTAAATGGTGTTATCTTTGATTTGATTGTTGCATTTTTTATGCATACTTTGCAAAACCATATTACATGCTATAGAGATGTACAATTAAATGTTAATAATAATAAAAATAAAATAATGGCTACCCACATTATTATTTTAGGTCCTTCAGAAGCTTTAAATGTAATGCAGTAAAGAAGAGCAAGCAAATGAGATTGAGGAAACAGGCAGAAGAAATAAAGAGTAACAAAGAGAAGGGCTGCCCCATACTGCAGGGGTAAGGTTCTGTGCAATGGGGACCAGATTCTATATGACTGACCATAATTTGAGTCCTGATCCTAGCAGTTTGAAAAACACCTGGGTGCCTCTCTATGCCTAACCCAAATCCTGAAAGAATGGGGAAATGAAGAAAAAGGTATTGTAGTGTGGCTATGCTCATTGAAAGGTTCTTTCACACTCACCTTTTTCTCTGGTAAACCATGTACCATCTGGCAATTAAAAATAAATAAATAAAAATAAACATAACTAATCCTGTGGCCTGATGGTTAAAGGAGTCTGATACCACATGTCCAACTTCATGATTCAAGTCCTAGACATGTCAGCGTGAGAAACAGGCTGGCATATACATGCATGCCCCAGATCCAAAACAGCATAGAGAAATGGAGAAGGGATTGGTGTGTGACAGTGCATTGGGAAGCTGTTTTCTCCTCCCACTGTGTCTCTTTGTCTCTGGCAAATGGAAAGAAAAGAAATTAAATGAGAAAAGACAAGAGAGGAAAAGAAAAGAAAAAAGGAAATATATTTTATGAAAAGGGAATGAAAGCAAAAGAGGCAAGAATACAGATTAAGGAGGACCAGCAGTTAGCATAATGGCTATATCGCTGAATTCCAAGTAGTCAACCGTAATTCGCATCCCGGACCCGGTGGCTTAAAATTCACACATGTGTGTCCAAGATGCCAAGAGAAGAACAGAGGAGAAGGAATCGCGGCCTGGCCATCCCCTCCAGGGGGGTGATTTCTCGCTTTCTGTCTCTCTGTCTCTCTCTGTCTGCCTAGCGAGCACACGTGCCCTATAGCAAAAACCTCTCTGAAGGAAAAAAAGGAAAAGAAAAAGAATACAGATTAAATAGTGCCTTGAATTTTTTAAAAAAGAAACACAGACAAAAAACCCATATTTCTTGTGGGAAGCCGCCCACATCAAAATGGCTGCCATGACCTTCACATAACAAAAATGACCGGTGCGACCTTGACACGTACACCAGGAACACAGAACTTCCTGGTTCAGACAAACTGACAGGTCCTCAATTAGGTCCACTGTAAACCCCGCCTACTTTCTCCTGCCTTGTGTTTATAAGAAAGCACTCTGGCCCTCAATAAACAAGCAAAACCTTCATACCATCAAGAGCTGTGACACTGTGTGAGCTGTGATACTTCTTTCGCTCCCGTGTTGAGAGGCTGCGCCGGTTCCAGACCTCCGTCCCCTCACTCGGGTTCTCTGCCATATACGTCCTGCAGGCCAGGACATTCTGGCGCCCGGACAGGGACTCGAGTTGAAGGGGTAGCGACAGGTTCCCGAAGATTCCGAAGAGAAAGAAGAAACACGTTCCCAGCAGAGGAACAAGACAGAAGTTCGTTCCCAGCAGAGGAACAAGACAGAAGTTTGTTCCCAGCAGAGGAACGAGACAGAAGCCCGCAGCACTTCAGGGGACGCAGAAGAAGACGTCCTGGTGAGTACTTACTCACGTTTCAATTCTGGGTTATAGCATAGACTATAATGGGGCAAGAGCTCAGCCAGCACGAATTGTTTGTTCAGGGGTTAAAGGAGGCCCTTAAGACTAGAGGAGTAAAAGTAAAAGTTAAACAACTGCTCACATTTTTTGATTTTTTAAAAGATGCCTGCCCTTGGTTCCCTCAAGAAGGAACCATTGATGAAAAAAGGTGGAAAAGGGTAGGTGACACTCTTAAAAGATTACTACTCCACCTCTGGCCCAGAAAAGGTTCCTGTAACTGCATTTTCCTATTGGAATCTAGTAAGTGAAATCCTTAGTACCCACCCTAAGGACCCCAAAATTTCTGCCATTGTTAACGAAGGGGAACAGATTATGCAAAATGAGCTACCAAAAGAAAAGAGTGTTCCTCCCTCAGATATCCTTGAGCCTAAAAAGACCCAAATTATAGACCTCATATCTTTAGATAGTGACGAAGAAGTCACACAGGA
>NW_006160223.1:185985-209986 GCF_000334495.1 Tupaia belangeri chinensis
TCACATAACAAAAATGGCTGGGGCGACCTTGACACGTACACCAGGAACACAGAACTTCCTGGTTCAGACAAACTGACAGGTCCTCAATTAGGTCCACTGTAAACCCCGCCTACTTTCTCCTGCCTTGTGTATATAAGAAAGTGCTCTGGCCCTCAGTAAACGAGTGAAACCTTCATACCATCAAGAGCTGTGACACTGTGTGAGCTGTGATACTTCTTTCGCTCAAGTGCTGAGACGCTGCGCTGGTTCCAGACCTCCGCCCCCTCACTCGGGTTCTCTGCCCAATACGTCCCGCAGGCCGGGACAATTTCTTAAATTTTATGAATGAAAAGAAATGTGCTTTTGCTGATTCTGGATTCACATAGTAGAGTAAATGTTGAACTTGTTATTTTGTTTTAAGATATTTTTGCTATAGGGCATGTGTGCTTGCCAGAGAGACAGAGAGTGAAAAATACCCCCCAGGGGAAATGGCCATGCTTCAATTCCTTCTCCATTCTCCTCTCAGGATTTTGGGCACGCATGCACATGTGTCTATTGTGAGTTTCAAGTTGCTGGGTCTGGGACTCAAACTGTGGTTGACCATGTGGGAATCTAGCACCTTAACCACTATGCTACCTGCTGGCCCCCAAAATTTAATTTTTAGGATAAACTAGTAATTTAAGATACATTCTACTTGATTATCATAGAAAGATCGTCATGATCAATTATATTGTAAGTTTTAGGTAGAATGAGTATAGTTCTTTCAGATAGATATGTCAACATGTTGAATTTGTATATATCTTTATTTTTGAGTTTTTGTATTGTGGTTTTCTGTTTGTTTGTTTTATGATTTTGGCATAAAGCACTTGAGGTGGAAAGTGAGAAATCACCCACAAAGGAGAGGATTACAATTAAAATCCTTTCTCCACTCTCCTCCTGGAATTTTGAGCATACACACACCTGGTGTGATTTCCAAGCTGCCAGGTGTACATACATGTGCTTGGTGTGATTTTCAGGCTGCCAAGTCTGAGACTCTTTGTAGTTGGCCATGTGGGAGTCTACTACCTTAACCACAACACCCACCACCTGCTGGCCCCCAGAATATTGAGTTTTTAATGAAGACCTTTTTATGATCTTTTTTTTTTTTTTCAGAGAGCAAGTTACACCATACCACCTACTGGCCCCTACATCTTATGTATGTATGTACATAAAATACATCTTATCTTGAGGAATATATGTCAAGTGGGAACCAGCAGTTAGTGTAATGGCTATGTCTCTGGACTCCCATGTAGTTCGCGTCCCAGACCCAGTGGCTTGAAACTAACGCTGGGCACGTGTGTGTGCGTGCCCAGGATCCCGAGAGGAGAATGGAGGAGAAGGAATTGCGGTGTGACCATCCCCCCTGGGGGGTTATTTCTCGCTTTCTATCTCTCTGTCTCTCTCTGTCTGGCTGGTGAGCACAGGCACCTGATAGTGAAAAACCTCTTCCCCCCCCCAAAAAAAGAATATATGTCAAATATAATAGTGAATTTCTTCTGCTATTGGTATTTGGCTAATTTGAAATTTCTTCTTTATGAGTTTTTTCATTTTATATTACCTGAATATTCAATATTAAGATCTCTATTAAAAAAGGCATTTTTCCAATATTGAAGTGCAAACTTAATGAAGAATAAATCCCTAACTAATGTGAATAATTTCCCTTTCTCATTCTCAGAGATATTTAATTCCCTGTTTTTATGTAAAGATGCAAGAAAAGGGGAAAAGAAAGTTCCTAATAATTTTCAGAACAATGTGTGAAATATTACTGGTATTTTGAATCTGCTTTACATATAGGTTTTTATTCTCTCAGACTTAAGATCTGCATTTTAATTTGAGCCTTAAAAAAGTTAATTCAGGGAACCAGCAGTTAGCGTAATGGCTATGTCGCTGGACTCCCACGTAGTCGACCGCGGTTCGTGTCCTGGACCCAGTGGCTTAAAACTCACGCCGGGCGCGTGTGCGTGCATGCCCAAGATCCTGAGAGGAGAATGGAGGAGAAGGGATTGCGGCGTGACCATCCCCCCTGGGGGGTGATTTCTTGCTTTCTGTCTCTATGTCTCTCTCTGTTTGTCTGGCGAGCGCATGCGCCCTACAGTAAAAAAAAAATCTCAAAAAAAAAAAGTTAATTCAAATTAGGAACAATATCTTATATACTACTGTCTTGCTGGATTTCTCATAGCATTTTCTCAGCTTTATAGAGGCATACTTGACACATAAGAAATTGTACATATTATGTATAAACCTTGATGCATTTGGACAGGAATACACCCATGAGATCATCACCACAACCAAGGTGATAAACACATTCATTACCTTACAGGGTTTTCTTATGTGTGCTTTTGCTAAGAACACTTACGATCTATTCTTTCTACATGTTTTTAAACGCACAGTATCAGTTTGTTGACTGTAGGTTCTATGTTACAGGTACTATGTTGTAGCAGTTCTCCGGAACTTATTACTTTATATATAATGTGTAACTCTTTACACATTGAAAAGTAATTCACCAGTTCCCCAGCCCCTGACAGCCACTATTCTATTCTCTGCTTTTATGAATTTGACTTTCTCATAGTATGTAGCAACCCAGTCACCAAGGCTTCTCTTTTATTCCCTTTACCAGTCTTCTCCTAGGAATGTATTTGTTTAATTCAAGAGCTAACAATTCTGTCATTAAGTGTATCCACTAAAGATTAAAGTCAACTTAATAGGAAAATGCTGAACAGTTATGGGACCAAGTTAATAATATGTATATTTATTATTTCCATTGTTGGTTTAAGTAATAAGAATTCCAATTTTAAAACAAATATACAAAAAGAGAAAAAGTATGAGATTCTGTATGACTTCATAATATGTCTTTGTGCACCTGAGCTAATCGCAGAGTTATTTAGTAGGAAACAGAGGATGGGATCAACAAGATGTAAATAAATATAGATGATGAACAAAACACATTTGTGACTTTCACAGATTCCAAATTTATGTAATGTAATTTAGTTTTTATGTCATTTACTGTAAAAAAAAGTTTTCTAAAGATTTTGGTATGCTCTAAAAACATTTTATTCTAAAACTAATACAATATTCATAAGTGCTTTTAAAAATATAGCATACAAAATATACATATTGTATGGGTGCTGATAGTTTTGCTTTTTTTAAAGAAAATGTGAGCTATAAAATCTTCTTTTGAGTGATTGCAATGTTAATCATTATTTTCAAATAAAAAAATTTTTTGAAGGATTTTTCCATAGAGCATATTTTGCTCACCAGAGAAAGACAGTGAGAAGGAAAGTGGGAAATTACTCCCTCGAGGATTGGCCATGCCACAATTCCTTCTCCTTCATTTTCCTCCTGCGATTTTTGACATACATGCACAAATGCCTAGCATGATTTTCCTGCCACCAAGACTAGGACTTGAACTGTGACTGACCATGAGGGGAAGTCCAGCACCGTAATCACCATGCGACCTGACGTCACTAGAATAAAGTATTCTTAGATTTCTACAAATAAAAGACTCTTTAGATTTTAGATTCATATTTGTCATTTTATCTGGCACATTTAAATTGCCCAGTAAATATTAGCTGATTAAATGTGTACGCAAAGAATGTAAAATAAAACACACGATTTTAATAAAAATCATAATTTTTTGAGAAAAAAAACACCCTTTCATTAGAACTTTAAACCATACATATTTGGCCAAACACTTGCAATTAAAAGTATCTAAAAATGTTTCGAATTTGAGACTCTGTTAAAATGACCTAAAGATAATATATACTTTAATATAAAGAGCTAACACAGTCTAAACTTTGACCCTCCTATATTTCCAGTTGAATGTATTCATATAACAAAGAAAAAGAAGATGAAAAATCAGTAATTTCTCTCCAATATCTACTTGGAGAAATAACTTACAAAGAAATTCTGAAAAAGACTAAAGAAACTAGAGAATAAATGGGGAATTTTTTTTTTTTTGAGAGGTTCTTGCTATAGGGCGTGTGCGCACGCCAGACAGACAGAGAGAGACAGAGGGACAGAAAGCGAGAAATCACCCCCCAGGGAGGATGGCCACGCTGCAATCCCTTCTCCTCCTTTCTCCTCTCGGGATCTTGGGCACACATGCACATGCACCCGGCGTGAGTTTAAGCCACCGGGTTCGAGACTAGAACCGTGGTTGACTACATGGGAGTCCAGCAACATAGCCATTATGCTAACTACTGGTCTCAATAAATTGGGAAATTTTAAAAATTAGAAAAATCAGGCTGAATTTCATGAATAAATTGAATCTAAAATCATAGGAACTGATAATGGAGAAAGACAGTTCTCCCTATCCTTGATAATTACTCTAATGAGTCTGTCTGCTACTTTATCTTGTAGCTGCTCACAGTTATTGCGTCTCCTTTGCCCTCTGCTGTCTTAATGGTGACAAAGAGGTTACACATCGGGATTGAAAGATATTGATTGGCCTATAAACAATAAAGACCACTATCCTGTCTTTTAATGGGCAATCAAACAGGGATTCATTAAAAAAAAATAGTAGGAAGAAGCATGCTGTGTTTTCTTATGACAAGATTATTGAAAGTGTATTTTTGATGCTTCACACTTTTGTAACTAATATAAGAATCATCCCTTACCCTAAATAAAGATTTATGGACAGTTCTGTTTCCTTAGGCATGCTTGACTGCCAATTTGTCATATTTCTTGATCTTTTCTGTTTTTTATCTCTTTGGCATTTTAGTTTTCAAAAAGATTATTTACAAATAATAATGAACAAAATTAATTAAATCTTGTGCTTATTTTCAATTGGAGCATATATCCATTGACATTCCAATAAAGGTGACTTTTACTAAGGTTTTATCCCATCTAACTTTGAAAATGATAAAGGCAATCTGCTTTCACTACTTATTTTTAGCATTGCATTTGTAGTATTCACTTGTGTATAAAGTTTATCTTTTATGATTGTTTACAATAATAAAAAAGTACAAATTATATATAATATATAGGGCACGGGGGGACAGGGTAAGTGGAATTCATCATTCATTTCTAGATTCAAGAAATTAAAAATCAAACTTTGTAGACTGATGTCTCGTTAATTATGTTATACTTAGATACGATGTAACAGAACACTAGAGGATTTTATTAGTTTCAAATATTTTATTAGTAATAAAATGGTTCTTACAACATCTATTTTGATAGTTTGCAGAGTGTATTTGGTATTCAGACTAAATTAAAAGTATTCTTTTTGGGGGGCCAGTAGATGGTGTAGCAGTTACGTAGATTGACTCCCACATGGCAGACCATAGTTTGAGTCTTGGATCCAGTGGTTTGAAACTCATGCTGCTCATGTGTGCATGTGTAAGATCTTGGGAGGAGAAGGACTTGTGGCACAGCCATCCTCATTGGGGGATGACTTCTCACTTGCCCTCTCATTATCTCTTCCCTCCTTGTCTCTCCCCTGCAAGCTCACGCACCCTGAGGCAAAAAGCCTCTAGAAAAAAAAAAAGTATTCTTATTAACTGATGACTTTGGGAAAGTCATTCAATTTCTCTAAACTAACTCCACAGCAATAAAATGTGGACAACACAAACTTAGTTGATGTGAGAATACATGGAATTTAGAAGTCTTCTATAGGGTTTGGCCAAAAATAACCAATAAAAGAGACTTATTATCATCATCATTCTCCTCTTTTTTTCTCTATGATGCTATCATTCCTATTATTTTTGTCATCAACTTAAGCTTGACTGCTAAGGGGCAGGACATACTAGTTGGAAAAGGGGAGATGAAATCTAAAGAATAGAAGGAAAACAAGTAAAGAACATAAACATCACATCCATGGAAAAATGAGTACTTAATTGTGGATAGAATTTAGCTTCTATGGGGAAAACTGGCAGGAAATGAGGCTGAAAATGAAGAGTGAGGAAAAATTTTAGGAGTATTTAATGAGTTACAAAGGAGTATGGATTCAGGGCAAATTGGTGGCATGCTGGTTAAGGGGGTTGGATCTCACATGGGCAACTGTGCAGTTGAAGTCCAAGACCCAGTAGCTTGAAAAAAACTGGGCATATGTATGCGTGCCCAGAATCCCAAGAGGAGAGTGAAGAAGGGATTGCAGCATGGGTATCCCCTTGGTGGGGAGCGCTTTCTCACTTTCCTTCTCTTTCTTTGTCTCTCTCTCCAGTGAGAGCATGTGCCCTTTAGCAAATTACCAAAAAAAGAAAAAAGAAAGAAAAGAAAAGTCAAAGGAGTTTGGATTGTATTTAGATGGTAAAGATTCCCTAGGATATTTTTTAAACAAGTGGGACACAGAGTTGTCTTAAAAGCTAACTATTGTTATTCATGAATAAGGAGTGAAATTGGGTACGACATGAAAAGCAAAAGTGATTTTTTTTTCTGTGTGGTCATCATTTATTACTCATTCTAAGATTTTTTCATTGTTTTTTTTTCAACATGTATTAGACAAATTTCACTTAATGTTTTGTCCAACTGTCTGATTCCTAACCATACTTGTATGTATAGTTACCTTATACATCCAACCTTACCAATTATACATTTTAATGTCATTTTCCTTATTCTAATTTTCCTGTATTCTCCAATTATACTTTGTCCTTTCAATGACTTATCACAATACTGCAAATTTAGTATGTCTAACTGATGATCTCAATTATTTATTGAATAACTGTTTACTGTGTATACATTACAAATCATACTGCATTCTCATTTTTCTTTTACTCCTCATGTCTCTTGTAATACATAATTATAATCTTCATTTTGAAAATGAGCTTTTACATGATGTCACCACTGTTTTCTAACTTTGAAATAGTCATAATGAATTGTAATGCTTAATTATCTGTATCAACTTGATGGGCCCACCATGTAGCTAGTCATTTGGTTCAACATTTTTCTTGGTGTATCTATGAGGGAGTTTCTAGAAGAGATTAACATTTCAGTTGGTTGACTGAGTAAAGCAGATGGCCCTCCTGAGTGAAGGTGGGCCTCATACAGTCCTTGAAGGACTAAATGGAACAAAGTACAGAGTCACAGTGTTTGCTTTTTGTACCTGTCTTCAAGCTGGAACATTAGTATTCTGCCTTTGGGCTTGGATTGAAACTTACACCATTGGCTCCCCTGCCTCTCCGGCCTTTGGACACACATTATAACTATAGAATTGGTTGGAGACCAGCAGTTAGCATAACGACTATGTCGCTGAACTCTCATGTAGCCAACCATGGTTAGAGTCCCGGACCTGGTCGCTTAAACTCATGCAGGCCGCTTGTGCGTGCGTGCCCAAGATCTGGAGAGGAGAATGGAGGAGAAGGGATCATGGCGTGGCCATCCCCCCTGGGGGGTTATTTCTCACTTTCTATCTCTCTGTCTCTCTCTCTTTTTCTGTCATGTGCACATGCCCTATAGCAAAAACCTCTCCAGGAAAAAAAAAAACTATGCAATTGGTTTTCTTATCTCCAGCTCACTGACTGCAGATCTTGAGACATTTTAGCTTCCATAATCACTCAACGCTTTATAATGAACCTCTTTATAATGAACAAGAACAAGGGGACTTTAAAAGTTCATGAAAAAATGACATTAAAGTATGAGTTTATTTTGATACAAAAACATTGATTTCATGCATACTTTATATTTTCTATAAATATTTTGAAAATGACATTATACATATATATTTACATATTTTATATACAATCATTTTATATATCACACACACACACATACACACACAGGGAGCCAATCAATTGTATTTCTGTTTCTCTGGAGAACTCAGACTAATGCCTTAGTAACAGCAAAAGGCAAAATCTGATTGCCTACACCAGTCCCGGCACTACGTACTTCATTTACCAAGTGATTCACAGCTTTTTTCGTTCTCAGTTTCTTCATCTATAAAGTGGATATAATTTTTCATATTTAAATTATAAATTTTGGGAGACAATTAAATGCAATATTTTGCAATATATAAAGTACTTGGAGGAGGAGTGCCCTACGTGTATTTAATTAATATTAGTTGTTTTAATTATTCTCCATATTATAGCTAGGGAAGCAAAGCCTTGAAGATAAAAATTAACTTATCCCACATTATAAATAAAGATCAATCATGGGATCTGTGTTAGAATTCATATATGTTGATTGTTACGTGTATAGTATCCCCAGCTGGACTGGTGAGAAATGTGTTCATGTCGGAGAATTCACTTAAGCTAAGTAATGTATGATGATTGAATGTATAAAAGAAATTAAAAGAAAAGAAAATACATTAAAAAAAACAATTCATATATGTCTGGGTCTTGGGGCATCCCCTGAATTTACTGATGCCATTGAAGTGCTGTGCTTCTTTGAAAACTAAATATTACTTTCTTACAGAAAAAAGAACCATAAACTTTAATTCATCAGGACTCTGATTGCCTGAAGAATTAGGTATGTAACCATTTGTAGGTATAAATAATGAAAATTTGCAAAACTTAAAAAGGCTATCCATGGGGCCGGCAGATGGAACAGAGGATGTGTTGCTGGAATCCCACGTGACTGGCCATGGTTCAAGTCCCAGACCTGGGGGCTTGAAAATCACAAGCATGTGTGTGTGCATGCCCAAGATCCCAGGAGGAAAATGAAGGAGAAGGGATTGAGGAATGGCCATCCCCCCTGGGATGGGGGGAGGGGGATGATTTCTCACTATCCTTCTCACTGCCTTAGTCTCTCTCTCTCTCTCCCTGGCAAGCATAGACGCCCTAAGACAAAAATACTGCCAGTAAATAAATAAATAAGTAAATAAAAAGAGGCCATTTGACCATTGAATCTATCTGTCCATTCTCTTTATAGGAAACTTATCAGTATAAATGGAGACTAGAGAAGATGTGTAAAATAATGCACTACCTTCTCCTTTTCCCATCTCTACGTGGTGCAATCAATGTTCATGGAGCAGATGCATTTGATTTTACTTTCAGTTGCAGTATTGCTTTACCCTGTGGATCATCTTCACCATATTCATTCTTTTTATCTGGGTATACGTGAGAAACCATTTGACTTTAAAGTCATTACTGATAATCACTCAGCTCCTCTCTCTCCTTTCAACTCTTTGACTTGAACATTACTTTTGTTCCTCTGATTGCTTAATAAAAATTAATTAACTTCCTACTTGGATGAACCATTATAGAAAGAATTCAAAACAGAAAGGGAGAGGAAGACAACACAAGGATAAGAGGTTGTAGTTGTGTGTTTAGAAAGCTAATAATGCGATGCCTTACCTTTCTTTTTCAGGATCATTGATTTTATTCCAGTTTTCCAACTAAGAAGAGTAATTTCAATATTCACATTGATTATACAAATAGAAGTGAGCGAATCTATTGTTTTGTTTGTTCGTTGTTTTTGTTTTGTTTCCTCTCCCTTAATGAATTGTTTCCATTCCATCTTTCTTTCAAAAAGAAAGTTTTACATCTTGTTACTACTAGATGATGGAGTACACAGAGACAGATAACAGAACACAGACCTTTCCTCAAGTGTCTAATTCTCAGCAAGAGACAAATACATACATATATAAATACTTTGCAGTACCATGAGAATTTGCTAGGTGATGACATAGCACAAGATCTGGTGGAATGTGGCTCCATCAATAGATTAGGGAGGTCTTGAAGAGGAAGAAATATTTGAGATGAGTCTTGAGAAATGAGCAGGGATCAGGGATCCATTCTTCCTTCCTTCCTTCTCTCCCACTTTCATTTCCCTTTCTCTTTCCTGCCCCCTCTTTTATTCTATGTCATTTCTTAAAAATGCTTACAAAAGGGAATGCCATGGGCAAAAGTGTGATGAACACCCAGGAGTGCAGTGAGTGTGTGAGAACCAGGTCAGTTCAGCATTGCCACAGCAGGAGAGACCAAAGGAGAAGAGGCTAATGAGACCAGGGACCAAGTAGGGACCACTATGTAAAAGCATGGGTGTGTCATTCTAAGAATAGATTAACAGCAGAAAAAATATGCTGTAATATTTTTTTTCCAGAAATTCATCGTATGACAAAATATGTGAGACAGAACAGTCACTTAGACAGTAAGATGTATAATGGGTTAACCAGGAGAAACTATCATCATAATAAGGCTTATAAGTTAGCAATTCATTTAGTAAAAAAATGATAAAAGTATAATTATCCTTCCTAGATGCAAGTGTGTGTCCCCTCGCTCTTACCCCCACGCTAGCACATGACTTTATCTTGACTCAATATTTCCAGATAAATGAGATAAGAAACTGTCATGCAGGCCAAATGATATATAGCAATTGAATGTATAAAATAATAATAATAAAATTAAATTTAAAAAAAAGTTACTCAGAAGAAATTTGAAGATGTTCCCAGAATGATCACCTTGGCTAGGAAGTCTTTACAGATGAATTCAAGCTGAAATGATTAAAAGTCATTTTTGAATGCCTAATAACTTCAGAAAAAAAAATCACAGGGACTGAAATTCTGTGTGGCTAATTTCTGTTCATTTCAATCTACCTTAAAATGAGGCCAGAAAGGAAGGAATGAAGTATTATTTACAATTCACAATTCTTTGTGCCAGCTTATTACCACTGACCACATTTAGAATACCATACACTACTTTTTAGTCTCAGTTTTCTGCCAACAAATTCAGAATGTCATTGAATTGATACACTTGACACACTATGAACAAAATATATGTCTTACTTCTTCCGTACTGGAATAAATGTGATATTTCCCAGATGAACTTACTAGCAGCCAGGCCTGTTGGTAGGTGTTAAATGTTGAAAGTCTGGTGGCTGCTTAGAAGCCAAATATAAGGAAAATAACTAGGAGAAATGATGAGAGGTGTTTATTTTCAGAGTACTTGAGTTAATATGAAAAAACAAAGGATTGTATGCTCTGAAAATTTGGAGCAATTTTCTGTTCAAACTGTATAGTACAGGACATAAAATAGAGCATACAGTACCTAAAAATTTATATGGTGAGTGAACGGAATATTTAATTTAATCCTTTTTTTTTACCACTTAAAAGAAAAATATTATTAACCTTAAATATTATATTTAAATGAGTCTAAGACAAATTAATCTTATTTTAAAAGATTAATACAATACTGGGGGCCAGCAGGTGACATGGTGTTTAAGGTGCTGGACTCCCACATGGCCAACTGCCATGGCTCGAGTCCTGGAATTGGTGGCTTGTTTTCTCACTTTCCCTCTAACTCTCTCTGTTTCTTTCTGGTGAGTGAACATCCCCTATTGCAAATTAAATAATAATAAACACAAAATTAAATAAATAATAATTCTTTTATAAACTACTGTATAAGAGAATGAAATGTTAATAGAACAATTGATTATTTTTCTTTAAATATGATATACCTATATAGAGAATATTTTGAGGGGAAATAGATTAAAATAGAAAAATAAGATTACAGAAAAATTTAACCTGCAGTTTCTAAAATGTATGTTGTTGGGACTAGCAGATGGCATAATGGTCATGTTGCTGGACTCTCTTGTAGTCGACTGTGGCTTGTGTCCCGGACCTGGGGGCTTAAACTCATGCTGGGCACATGTGTGTGTATGCCCAAAGTCCCAAGAAGAGAATGAAGGAGAAGGGATTGTGGCCTGGCTATCACCCCTCGGGGATGATTTTTCTCTTTCTATCTCTAGTGAGAGTTATGCACTCAATTGCAAAAATCTCTCTAAAAATAAATTAATAAAATGTATGTTGTTAATTTAATGTTAATGAGCAAATATAACATTCTCCATAATAAATGTTCATCATACTATCAAAATCTATTATAGTCTTTCTAGTTGTTAAGTATCAAACAAAGGAACATATATCGGTGCCTATTATTTACACTGCACATTTGACCCAGGCTTCGGGGCCATTCATAAGCGTTAATCCTCTGATCTCTCCAGGAAAGCGCATTATTTTCTTCACCAATACTTGCATGCTTGCTGCCATACTCTCCCCTTCCTCTCTTCTTTCCTTAGGCCATAGAATTCTCTCTATGGTTTACCTCTTTCTTTCCACCAACGCTAGAATGGCAAACTTTTTAAAGAAAATAATGAGAATAATGTGCACTTGTTCTGTTTCTTCATAGGACCTACCTGAGTCAGTATCCCCACTGGGTCTCAATTATTGCTTTGCCTTCCAACTGGGTTGATGTCTCTACTTTATTAATCTATTAAGCCTTGGCTCACTCTACCTTTGCTAGGTGCTAGGGAACAAAGATTAATAGTGAGTATCCTCCACATGATTTCAATTACTGTTTTGCGTTCCAATGGGGTTGGAGTCTCTACTCCATTAATCTGTGAACTGTCTCTTCACTCTATCTTTGCTTTTGTAGGTTCCTATTACCTGACCCACCTTCTTCGGGGTAATCAATAAAAATTAGGACACCCTAGGTTATATGAAGCTTTTTTGGCTTACTTATTTTTAAATTTTAATTGACAAATAAAAATTGTGTATATTCATCATTTATAATATGATATTTTTAAAAATATATATACATTGTGTAATGGTTAACTTGAGTTAATTCACATATAGATTACCATGAATATTTACCATTTTTTATAATGAGAATAGTTTAAATCTGATGGATATTTTCAAGAATATAATACACTGTAATAAGTTATGGTCAGCAAGTTGTAGGACAGAGCTTTTGAAATCATTTGTCCTAAATAACCAAAACATTGTATCCTTTGACCAACATCTCCCTAATGCCCCCAACCCACTGCTGGCCTCTGGTACCATTGATTCTATTGTTTCTATGTGTTCATATTGTTAGACTCTACATAGAAGGGATTACTTTTAAATAAAGGAACTGTGAAGGTTTGCCATACTTTCTGCTCTATGGAAGTCTCTTTCTTATCCCTTAAGTAAGAAAACTGCTTTTATGATAAGCTTTAGAAGGGAACACATGCTCTCCTTATGGACATAAAATCTGAATTAACAACATAAAATGAGTTCTCCCTCCTTACCACAGAGTCTTCACCATGACTTCATTATATTTGTTAGCTCCAAAACTCAAGCTGAAATTTATCTCCTTCAAAATTCAGAGGTTCCCTTTGTCAGAGTATTAAGAGGTGGGGCCCTCCCCCTAAGGTCATAAATGTTGGTCCCTTGTAGGCCTTTTTTAAATATATAATTTTCATATCATTAAAATTTATTTATTTATTCATTCATTCGTTTAATTAGGAAAAAAATGGTTAAAGCCATTCATAGGACTCATGGACTCCACAAAAACAGATGGAAAGTTGGATGTGTGTGGCCTGTAAATATTCCCAACAGTTACTCCTGGCTACATGGTTCAGGGAGAAGGGAATATAGTTAATTTAATAGGGGTTAATATGGCTCTTCTATAGTGGTGACTTTTTAATTTTAATTTAATTTTAATTATTTTTGTGTATTCAAACACATATGTCATTTAGCCTGTAAAGTGGATGTTCCAACATGAATGTGTTTTTCACCAGTCCAGTTGGGGATTCTATACACGTTATCATAAACAGATAATAAATCCATTTCTCTTTCCCACAAATGTCTTGCCTTTCTATTTCTTCTTTAATATCTTTCCTCATACTCTCCTCCTTCTCCTACCATCTTCCCACACTGTATCTAGTATCTATAACCATTTTCTATGTTTCTATATCCTCTATTCATTTAGTTTCAGCCATAGAGTGTGAACAGTCAGTATATATTAAGTGGAGACAGACAATGTCTCTCCTTCATAGCCTGGCTTCCTTAACTCAGCAGTAAATCTTCCATGTTCATTCACTTTCTGTCAAAAGCCAGGGTCTTGGTTTTTTTATGGCTGAGTAGTTTTCTCTAGAGTGTATGTGCCACACTTTCTCAATCTATTCCTCTGTTTGTGAACATTTGGGTTGGCTCTGTGTCCTAGCAATTGTGAACAATGCCGCAATAAACATAGATGTGTAAGCACTTTTCCAACTAAGCATCCTTCTGTCCTTTTAGGAACATAATGATAATAATATACAGTCATTCTGTTTGGGTAGATACCAAAAAGTAGGCCCTTTTAAAAGAAGCCTTTTTCAGCTTTTGCATATCTTGCTCTAGGTTATTCTTTTGCCTTCTACCATATGAAGATACAGCAAGAAGGACCTCAACAAGTCAGCTACAGATTCCTTGATCTTGACTTTTCAGCCTCCACAACTGGGAGAAATAAATTTTTATTCTCTATAAATTATCTAGTCTCAGATGTTGTGTTGTAGCAGCACAAACTGACAAAGAGATATCCCCATTCAAGTTATTAATCTTTTGCTTATTAATTTATTTTTCATGTTTTTTTTTTAAATTTTTGTTGTCCTTGTTGTTATGATAGGGTGTGGGTACTTGCCAGAGAGAGACAGAGATGGAGAGAATGAAAGGGAGAAATCACCCCACAGGGGGGATGGCCACAATACAACCCCCTTTCCTCCAATCTCCTGCACTCCCATGCACCTGCCATGATTTTTAAATTTGTAGCATAAGACTTGAACTACAGAGTTGGCCACATGGGATCCAGTGCCTTAACCTCCGTGTCACCAGCTGACTCCAATGTGTGCTATTTGTATTTGAATTATTTGCATTCCCTGTACCAAAAATTTTGCCAGTGTAAAACTGTATCCAAAGGCTCTAACTCTCTATACTTGGTACATCTTAGGTGGTAAATCATGGTTTATTAAAAATACAATGAATGATTGTAGTCATTGGATAGCTGCTTGGAAAGGATTAGATAGATTCTTACGTGCATGTGTCACATAGGCAGCTGCCTACTTCAGTACCCACAATTCTAACATGAAGAATACATTTGCAGGGCCAGGTTTGGGTGCAGTGGTAACACAAGGTTCACATGGGATGTGTCCTGGGTTCATGTCCCAGGACTATTTTGAGAATGTCAGGTACAGGTGCCCATATGCAGTGCTGCCTGAGACTGAGGGAACACCATGAGGTGAAGACTTTGTTCAGTAACTGTCTCTTTTTTCTATTCTCTTTTTTTCTCTGACTCTCAAATAAGAAATAAACAAACTTTTCTTTTTCTTTTAAAGAATGATTTCCTCTGAGTTATTTCTAGAAAGGGGCTTCTTTAAATCAGTTATACCCATGACAGAGGCAGTAGCCTTTTTAGACTTTTCTGTACTAAGGAAACGACAGGTCCTAATGTACCTTCAAATGTCTATGTCCCCCTCTTCCTTCTTTCTGTCCATGCATTTGGAGCTCATAGAATTTACAAATATACCAATAAATGTCTTGCCTCCAGAGTTAGGTGATATGGTTTTACTTTCATCCCAATTCTACAGGAATGATTTTTTTCCTGGTTACTATTACATAACAGCAATGTACCTCACTTTCTGTTTATGACCTATGAATTCTGATTAATATCTTATGACATCTGTTGAGATGGATTAAGGAGTAAACAGTATGTACACAGTAACTTTTACACTTCTTGAAGTGCTAGATTTGGCAGGAGCTTAGCAACAGTACATTTTCAAATGTTCAATTTAGAGAGGAAGAAATTGAAGCACAAGGTTGTCAAATTTCTCAGAACTTTCTTGAAAACTGTTTAACCAACCAAAGTAAATGATTTAAAAGCATGATTCATTCTGAAGATCTAAGAAAAAATATATATATTCACATATATATTTTGTCATGGGGTATGTGTGCAAGACAGAGAAGAAAAGTAATAAATCCACCCTTCTCCTATTTTTACATAAAGAAAATTAAAAATCTAGACTGAATGGGTCAGTTTTGTGGTGCAACAGCAATGTTGCAACCTTCTGCCACAAACACTTCTCCATTCTCCTCTCAGAATTCAGGGTATGCAGACATGTGCCTACATGATTTTCAAGACACCAGGTCTGGGACTCAACCTGCAGCCAATCATATGGGAGTCCAGCTAAGAATATTTTTAAATGGCATCAAAATATTTCACTATAACCACCCATGTGACATTCTTTGTCCTGTAAGTTGAGATGGGCTAATGAAGTACCCAAATGTAGGCCACATACACACACAAGCACACACTCACCCTATATCTTAATAGTGCAATAGCTCACATCCGATGCATGGTGGCCAGCAGGTGGCATGCTGGTTAAAGTGTTGAGCTTCCACATGATCGATATGGCTCGAGTCTGAGACCTGGCAACTTGAAAATCATGCTGGGCAAAAGACATTTGTGGGACTCAGAAATGTTTTATGACATGTTGATGATGACGTAAACAGTATTCTCAAACTTGAACTGGTCTGAGGTGTATTTCATGTTGAGTAAGTCTTTTTGGTGTCAAAACTCTCCATTTTCAATATTGGTGTCCATCTAGTACAAAATTGTTAAAACATGGTGGAAAGGAGCAAAATTTATCATGGTCTTGAATTTGTCCTTTGAGTAAAGAGTTTAGGCCCTCAAGGCAATATAGCTTCTTAGCCCTTTAAGCTAAAATAGTGCAGACTTCCTACCTGATCCCATTACAGGATGCTTTTCACAGCATTACCAACATGAACAATTTAAATAACAGGAAAATGCTATAAATGCAGAAGACATTCTTGTGCAATTTGCCTTTGAAGTCCTACTTTGCTACTTTATAGGTTTTCCACTGATTTGTTCATGACGGCAAAGAAACATAGAATCTGATTATGCTGTTGGACATGTTTATGTTTTGCCATATATAATTATACCTCTGGTGGGTATAATTTACACAATTCACATCAAATTATGCAGACTGTGTATACTGACTACTAAACTTCCTCCACACAAACACTTCTATTCAATGAATAACTAAACTAGAAAATGTTATTTTCCTATGGTTTAGACATGTATAATTTTTTTCTTTCTTATTTACAGTAGGTTTACTGCAGTTGGTGTGCAGTGTGACAATGCATTTAGAAATGCTAAGTGGCGGGGCCAGCAGGTGGCATGGTGTTAAGGGTGCTGGACTCCACATGGCCGACCATGGTTCAAGTCCCAAACCTGGTGGCTTGCTTTCTCACTATCACTCTCCCTCTCTTTCTGGTAAAACTGAATACTACTCTGTGAATAATAATACATTTTAAAAATTAAAAATAAAAAGAAATGCTAAGTGGCTCATAAGATAATCAAACTTATCTGACCAAGTTGGCCATTAGGTGCTGATGGTGCCAATGACTCTGACCAGGACAATCTAACACCAACAAAGATGAACATGAGAGCTACATAAAGCATCTCTAAGTGGACTCTTACTATATATTTTTTTCCACCAAACTGACCTGTTCAAAAGAAAATTTGACTTGTCCTGAACTAACTGTGACAACATAAAATATAAAGTCCATTAATGTCTGCTTATATAGTAGAAACTCTAAATTTTTTGCTAATTTAAGGGCTAACTTAACAAAAGCAAAAACCTGGGTACAAGGCATATGGCATTTTATGGAGATAAACCAAAGCCTAGTGACCATCTTTCTAAAAATAAACTGAATATAGACTCATTTGGGAGTAAAAATTAATGCCACTAAGAGTACAAGTCAATCTTGTGACTTAAAAAGGGCCTTGGCAGGGGCGACCAGATAGCATACTGGTTATGTCAGCTGGACTCTCACATGGCCAACTGAACTTCACTTCGAGTTCCAGACCTGTGGCTTGAAAATCACACTGGGTGTATATGTGTTGTGTGTGACGAAAATCCTTAGGAGAATAGAGGAGAAGGGATCGTGGCATGGCCATGCCCCCTGGAGGGTGATTTCTCACTTTCCATCTCTCTCTCTCTCTCTCTCTCACAAGGGTACACATCCTAAGACAAAAATAACTAAATAAATGAAATAAAAGCCTGGGCAAGTAATTCTGTTGATAAAACTTCACATGAGCCCTCTCCCTACAGTGTTGTCCAGTGTTCTGATTTAGGTACCTCACTTTTTGTGTTAATCCACCATATCACAAGTTCATTGTGATTTTGATTACCTTTAAAAATCGTTGTGTACAATGAGAATTTCACAGTATGTACAAGGAATCCCCTAGGGCTTTCAGTTTTCCTGTCTCACTATAATTTTTTCATGTTGCTACTTTTCTTTATTAGTGACTAAGTTAACTTTAAAACGCAGTGACAAGGTTCTTTAATCTCTATATTGAACCCAGAGTAGTCAGTGTCACAGTGGAGTGTCTTGAGCAATTAAGAAAAAAAGAATTGTGTCAAACATAACTTTGAACTACAGTTACAAGTTGTACATAATGTAATCCTTATATAAGCCTTATCCACTAAGATCATCAGTTTCACTGAATACTGATACTGTCACACTTGCTCTTCTTACTTTTTTTTTAAATTGTTAGAAATAAGGCTGAATTTCATTGGTATACCTGAGATAATGAAATAAATCGAGTTTCTTTTCTAATAAGTCTTAAATCATGTATTTACTGCATAATACATAGGATATTACTTATCATCCTTTGATACCTACTGCTAACCTATCAGAAATGATAGATGGAGTCAATTTATTTAATCATTATTAATAATCAACTTAACATTTAGGTGGCTTTTTTTTTTTAATTTTCTAGAGGATACATGCATATGTTGGAGAGAAAGAAGAAAAGAGAGAAATCACCACCCCACATATGGGAAAGCCATGCCACAATTCCTTTTCCATTTCTCCTTTCAGTATTTTGAGCAAGGACACATACATACCCAGAATGTTTTTCAAGTCCCAAGTCCAACACTTGCATTGTGCAACTGATTATGTGGGATCCAACCACCTTAACTACTACACCATAGACTGGCCTGGCTATGTAAACCTTTTTCAGTAGTATATGTTGAATTCATAACCAGAACTGCACCTATATTATGATACTCTAGAGCAATGCAAAGGACAGGATATATAAGTATGTGTCTGTGTGTTTGTGTAAAAGAGAAAGAGTCAGAGAGATTAATAATAAATGAAAGAAAAAGAAAGAGATTGAAAGATTTATTTTGTCGAATTGGCTCATTTGAGGACTAGAGTTTCTAAAACTCTATTGCAGTTCAAGTAAAAAGAAAGACTAGTAGAATTCCTAATTTTTCAGAGGAGATCTGTCTTTGTGCTCCTAAGACTTTCAATTTACTGAAGGAAGACTACCCACATTGCCAAGGATAATCTTCTTTACTCAAAGTGCACTAATTTAAGGGCCAACCTTGTAACCTACTGGTTAAGGCAAGCTGAATCCCACATGGCCAACTATGGCTTGAGCCCCAGTCCTGCAGCTTAAAAAACATGCCATGAGCATGTGTTTGCGTGCTCCAAAAAATCGGCAGGATGGAGAAATGAAAAAGAAGGGATTACAGAGTAACCATGACCTGCTGGGCACCCAATCATGTAAAACAAAGACTGCTAGATCTAAAGGGAAAGATAGATTGCAACATACTAATTGTTATTAACTTCAGCACTCCACTGTCACCACTGGACATATTGTCTAGACAAAAAATAAACAAAGAGACATAGAAGCTAGATGATACCCTAAGCCAAGTGAACCTGGCAAACATTTATAGAATATTTCACCCAAAACTACAAAATAAACATTTTCTTATCCCCACATGAGACATTTTCAAAGATAAACCACATAGAGGACCCAAAACAATCCTTTACAAATTCTGAAGTATGGAAGCTATATTCTGTATGTTCTCTGACCATATGAAAATTAAAATTGTAATCAATAACAGTCTTCAAAATTCCCTAAAAATATGGAAACTAAACAATCTACTCATGAATGACTTTGACACTACTAAAGAAATTAAGACTAAAATAAAAAAGATTCATTGAAGTCAATGATAATGATCACATAGCTTTCCATGATCTTGCGACACAGCAAAAGTACTCATAAGAGGTAATTCATGGTGATTAGTGCTCTCATGAAAGAATAAAAAGGTAACACAGAAATGATCTAATGACACATCTCAAGGAACTGCAAAGACAGCAATAAGAAATATCTCCAAAATACTATAAGAATAGAAATAATAAAAAAATTAGGCAAGCAATAAATAAAATAGAGAATAAAAGAAATACATAAAGCATAATGAAACAAAAAAAGGTTTATTAAGAGGATAAATATAATTGACAAGTTATTAGCTAGACTAATCAAGAAAAACAAAGAAGGGAAACAGATAAATAAAAACAGTAATGAAACAGGCAATATTCACAGAAATACAAAAGATCATGAAAGAATACTATGAGAACTCTGCTCCCACAAACAAGCGAATCTAGATGAAATCAGTAAATCTCTGCACATATAACTTAACTACATTGAGCCAGGAACAAATAGAAAAACAGAATTCTTTAGTTTTCCAGATACAGTGTGAGAAGAAGACGGATAAAGGAATAGAGTCTGAGGAAGGACATTAAGGAGAAAAATAGAGAGAAAGGCATCTACGGGACAAAGAAATAGGTTATTATCTATTGAAGATAACTTTATAGTATTGTCAAGGACTGTTGAAAAATGTACACATATTGGAATATTCACTTGTAAGCTAAATAATATGTGATTGTATAAAATAAATTTAAATAAAAGAAATTTTAAAATTACAAAAAAGAATACAGCTCAAAGAGCAAGTGTGACAGTATCAGTATTCAGTGAAACTGATGATCTTAGTGGATAAGGCTTATATAAGGCTTATATAAAGAATCAGATAATGCACACACAAAAAAAGAAAGAAAATAAAGAAACGAAAAAAAAAGAAAAAGAAAACCTGGATAGACCAGCAAAATCATTGAAATTGAATCACTAATAATAGTCCCCTAACAAGGAAAAGCCCAGGTCCTGATGGCTTTCACTTCTGAACTCTACATAACTTTTCTTTTTTAGAGGTTTTTGCTATACAGCATGTGCACTCTCCAGAAAGACAGAGACAGACAGACAGAGAGACAGAAAGATAAAAATCCCCCCCACACACACACACACGGAGGATTGCCACACCGCAATCCCTTCTCCTCCATTCTTCTCTTAGGATCTTGTGCACACACCCACATGCACCCAGTTGTGAGTTTAAACCACTGGGTCCAGGACTTGAACCAAGATCAACTACATGGGAGTTCAGTGACATAGCCATAACGCCAACTGCTGGTCCCAGATTCTACAAAACTTTTAAAGAGTTAACCCTAAGAAACCTCAAACTATTCTTAAAGATCCAAAAGGAAGAATCCCTTCTAAACTCATTCTATGAAGCCTCCATCAACTTGATAGCAAAAGCAGACAAAAACATAACAAAAAAAAGAAAACTACAGACCAATATCCTGATGAATACAGATGAATAAATTCTCAACAAGATACTAGCAATCTGAATCCAACAGTACATTAAAAAGATTTTACATGATCAGGTAGACTTCATTCCACAGATCCAAGGATGGTTGAATATACTCAGAACAATTAATGTAGAAATTACACTGGCCGAAGGAAAGATGAAGGTCATATAATCATATTAATTAATGCAGAAATACATTTGACAAAATACAACATCCCTTTATAATTAAGACCTTCAGCAAAATCAGTTTGGAAGGGACATTTCTCAACAAAATAACATTTCTATATGATAAATTCATAACTAGCATCATATCAAATAGGGAAAAGCTGTAAACCTTTTTACTAAAAACTGGAACAAGACAAGGCTGGTCATTTTCCTTATTTCTTTTCAACATAAAGCTGGAAAATCCT
Source organism: Tupaia belangeri chinensis (assembly GCF_000334495.1). Classification (NCBI taxonomy): domain Eukaryota; kingdom Metazoa; phylum Chordata; class Mammalia; order Scandentia; family Tupaiidae; genus Tupaia; species Tupaia belangeri. The sequence goes on from NW_006160223.1 coordinate 207,594, forward strand.
AGCCAATACAATCATGAGAGTTTTTTTTTTTTTTTTTTTTTTTTTTTTCTTAATGGTATTTCGATGCCAGCAGGTGGAGTACTGGTTAAGGTGCTGAACTCCCATGTGCTCAACCACAGTTCTAGTCTCAGAGTTGGCATTTTAAAACTCATGCCAGGTGAATGTGCACATGTGCCCAAAATCCTAAGGGGAGAGTGGAGGAGAAGGAACTGTGGCATGACCATCTCTTCGGGGGAGAGGGTGATTTTTCACTTTCTATCTCTCTGTCTCTCTGGCAAGGACATGTGTTCTATAGCATAAACCTCTTAAAAAATAGGAAAAGAAAAAGTTAAATTGTTCCTATATATAAATGAAATGATTATGTAAAAAAAAAATCCAAAATAATTCGTAAAACAGCTTGAAGCTATAAATGCATTTAATAAAGTTTCAATATAGAAAAAAATATATATGTATATAAATATGTAGCAATTTTATACACTAACAATAAACAGACTGAGGCAGATTTAAAGGCAGAAATTCCATTTACAATAGCCACCACAAAAATTAAACACCTAGGAATAACCCTAACCAAAGAGGTGAAAGACTTCTAAAAGAAAAACTATGAAAAAACTGAAGAAAGAAATTCAGTATGATACAAAAATTGGGAAAGACATTCTGTGTTCTTGAATTGGAAGAATCAATGTAATCAAAACGTCAATTCTGTACAAATTAATTTACAAATTTAATATGATTCCAATCAAATTACTAAAGACATTCTTCACAGAAATAGAAAACAGTTATAAAATTTATTTGTACTCATTAAAGGCCCAATATCTATAAGGGAATATTATGCAAACAGAATAAAGTAGGAGGCATCTCACTACTTGACTTCAAAATATGCTGCAAAGTTGTGATAATCAAAACAGCATGCTCTTGGAACAAAAATAGACACCTAGACCAATGCAACAGAATAGAGTATCCAGAATTAAATCCCAACAGAAACAGTCCACCTATTTTTAACAACACAAGATAATCCTGTGGGGCAAAAGAAAGTCCCTTCAGCAAAAGGTGATGTATGCTAAAAGAACTGTATATCTACTAGCTGAAAAATAAAAATGGTTTTGCAAATGTACTTTGGCATACTATGGATTATGGGCAGTACAGATGGTTTCTTGGTACCCATAATGCAAATAATAGATAATCTAGAGATCTGGCTTTTATTGCTACATGGGAATTATATTTACATTTGAGGAAATTTAATATAAAGCAAAAATACAGATCATTAATAATGAATTTGGCATGTTCACTAACATTACTATTTTTTGTAGAAAAGAGGTGATGTTTGTACCATAATAAAAATTTTTTATACAAAAAAAAATGTATATGGCAATGTCTTTGATTTGATTGTCAATCCGATGCATATTTAAAAATTACATTGTGCACTGTAGAGATGTATAATACTTAAATGTAAGTAAGAAAACATTAAATAAAAATCAACTCAAAAAATATAATAGAGCTAAATCCAAACCCTCAGACTATTAATATAAAACTACCAGTGGAAAACATAGTGGTAATACTTGGACATGTTGGAGTAGGCAAAGGTTTCTTCAATATGACCTCTAAATCACAGGCAACTGTTGCAAAAAGAAACAAGTGGAAATACATCAAGTTGAAAAACTTCTGCACAGCAAAGGAAACAATAATTAATGTGAAGCAACAGAATGGGAGAAAATATTTGAAAATTATGCTTCAGATAATGGACTGATAACCAAACTACATAGGGAACTCAAGCACTTTACTCACCCAAAACACATAATCCAATTAAAAATGTACGAATTAACTGAAGAGACAACTCTAGTGAAGACATGCGAATGCTCAAAAAAGCATAATAAAAAATGTTCAATGTCTCTCAGCATAAGGGAAATATAAATCAAAACTATAATGAGATACCACTTAACTCCAGTCAGAATGTCTATGATCAAAAAATAAAAAATATCAGTTCTGATGAGCCTGAGGTGAAAAGGGAATCCTCCTACACTTTTGGTGGGAATGCGAATTTGTACAGACATTGGGGAGAACAATATGGATGTTCCTCAAAAACCTACACATAGAACTACCATGTGATTTCATAATCCCACTACTTGATATTTCTCCAAAGGATAGGAAAACAGAAAGACACTTATACTTCCATGTTTACTGTAGCATTATTAACAATTTGTAAGGCATGGAATCAATCTAAATGCCTGAGAACTGATTAGTGGATTAAGAAAGTGTATTAAGACCAGCAGATGGTGTAATGGTTACATCACTGGAATTCCATGTAGTCTACCACGATGGCTTAAAACTCTAGCTGGGCTCCCGGGACCCGCGCCGAGCGAGGCAGCGGAGGGTGGAGGGGCCCTGCGCCGGCCCAG
>NW_006160223.1:210915-214067 GCF_000334495.1 Tupaia belangeri chinensis
GGATGCCAGGGACAATGGGGGAGGAAGATGGGACATAGCAGAGGGTGGGGGATGGGGAATCAGGGATGGCAAGACAAAGGGCAAGGTATGCAGGACGTAAGAATTGGAAAATTATTTGCTGAGAACATGTATGTGGATGTGCTTGATTGAGCCAATGCACAGTGTATTTTGGATGGAAAATTCATTTGTGTGTTGTGATGGTGTAAAGTGAATTAATAAAAACAAAATTAAAAAAAAAAAAAACTCTAGCTGGGCTCATGGGCACACATGTCCAAAATCATGCAAGTAGAATGAAGGAAAAGAGATTTCAGTATGGCAACCCTCCCCACCCCAGGGGGGTGATTTCTTGTTTTTTGTCTCTGTGTCTCTCTGTCTGGCAAGCACACAGTTCCTATAGCAAAAATCTTACAGAAAAATAAAAAAGAAAGAAAAATTGTGATACATATACATTATGGGATACTACTCAGCCATAAAGAACAATGAGATATTATCATTTAATTAAAAATGCATGAATATAGAAGATTTAAGACTAAGACTAATAAGCCAAACTATGAAAGACAAACACTGTATATCCCTATTCAGTATATTCTTAATGTCTGCACTCTATGGCAGAAATGGAAAGATTCAAAGCTATAATAGTAGGGAAGGTGAGTGTAAATACCAGAGACCATATGGGGGAGTGTGGCTAGCAGGTAGTAGGAGTGTGGGGCTCAGTGAATAGACATTTAACAGACACAAGAGTGTAAAGTTCTCTGTTGAAAATTATGTATATGGTAATATCTTTGATTTGATTGTCATGCACTGGACACATGCTTTGAAAAACCATATGATATGCTATAAAGATGTACAATGGTTAAATGTAAATAAGAAATCATAAAATTATAAGAAAACAAAGTCAACCAGCATTTCTGTTTTCTTATTTCAGGCTGTGAGGCTGAAAAAGATGATACTTGTGTAAATTATGATATATGGAATGGCATATAAAAAGGTTTTCTTGGGAGCTCCAATAGTCAATAATTTCCCTGAATCTGTCCATCTGCCAAAACATCAAATTTATGTGAACCCCTCCCACTTACTCAATGACTTACATGTTCATTGAACTCAGTATATTGCAGGCCTCTTATAGGAACTCAAAATACAAGACAAAGGCATTTCACTTATTGGACTACCACTTTAGCAGTGGGAAAGCAATAATATACACATAAACTGATAAGTAAATAATTTGGATAATGATATACTATGAAGAAATGGAATAGGTGTGGGAACCAGCAGTTAGCGTAATGGCTATGTCGTTGGACTCCCACATAGTCGACTGCAGTTCGTGTCCGAACCTGGTGGCTTAAAACTCACGCCGGGCGCACGTGCATGCGTGCCAAAGATCCCGAGAGGAGAATGGAGGAGAAGGGATTGCGGTATGACCATCTCCCCTGGGGGGTGATTTCTTGCTTTCTGTCTCTATGTCTCTCTCTGTCTGGCGAGCGCACATGCCCTATAGCAAAAAACCTCTCCCCAAAAAAAAAAAAAAGAAATGGAGTAGGTGGAGGGAAGTTGGTTGGACTAGTTGATTTGGGCTGGTTGCAGGTCTTTCTGAAGATACAGTGTTAGCCAACAAATAAGATTAAAACAAAGGTGAGAATGAACTGTGTACATGTGGGGACTGGAAAGCAAGTCTGTGATACTGGAATGTGAAAAACTGTGTGAAGACTGTTAGATGTGACTAGAAAACAGATGGGAACAGATCATGCAAAGCCTTGAAACAATGGCAAAAAAATGTACTACTTTCGCTTGTTTTTGTTTTGTTTTGTTTTCTAGTTGATAGAGGGTGGATACTCAGGCCTGGAAAAGACAGAGATAGAAAGAACGAAGGAAGGTAAACTTCACTTCCTCCTTCTCCATTTCTTTATCCAATTGAGATTTTGTGCACACATGCCCAGATATTTCAAGCCACTGGGGGCTGAGATTTGAACTATGGTCTGTCTTATAGGATTCAGCCCCCTTAACCACTAAGCCATGGGGTCTGACCCTGATTCTACACAAATTGCAAGAAATGAGATGATCTGAATGACTGAATAGATCATGAATTTTCATGAAAACAACCGCACACTAGCAGATGACTTACAATACTGTTATAGCAGGTCAATGAGAGAGGATAGCTTGAACTTGTGGAGATAAGTAAAAGCAGATGGATATAGGACATTGGCACCAGTAGAATTGTTTCAAGTACAAGACTTACAAGTACTTCCCTGTAGTTACCTTTACCATCCTTTGGTAAACTGAATTGATAACATCGAGGGGTGGAAATTTTGCACTTTATGAATTAATGGTTTATAATATTTCTGTGTAAACACCAGGTCCTGCAGAAATGCTTTTCTTGAAGAAGAACAGGCAAATTCCCAAGGTAACTCAAAACATCTAGGTCAGTTTTAATTGTTAGAAAGCTACCCAGTGATTTAGCAATCCTTGTAATTCTTCCCTGCACAGTTTACATTAGAATGCCAGAATTCTTGGTAACATTTTGGCTGCCAAAGCTAGGCTCACCTTCATAGCTTCAATTTTATTTCACAACTTTTTCATTCACATTCATGTAAAATAAATAAATAAATAAATAAATAAATAAATAAATAAATAAATAAATAAATACATACATAGTACTGGTTCCAACAGGAAATTCCTGATTTTGCAACAGTTTATTTGAAAAGCTATTGAGTTTTATTTCACCATAGTCTTAAATTAATTTACAATGTAAATTGATTTTTTTAAAAGCTAGTGAATTCTTAAATATTATTTATAAAAAATGTTTCCATCTATGCACAGATGAAGTATATGCTATTTTACAATCATTGCTAATAATGTATTTGGAGAGCAAGAAGAGATAGCAGGTTATCTTCAGCTAGGAAGAGAGTGTAGGAACCATCTGTTACAACTTCCCACTGATAACAGGCATTAACTGTTCTTTAAGACTTAGGAGTCACTTCACACTAGAGTTTTTTCTTCAGGAAGGTTTTTTTTTATCTTTTTTTAAAAAATAATTATTTATTTTATTTTTTATTTATTCATTCGTTGATTTTTAAATTTGACCAGAGAGAGACAGAGGGTGAGAGTGAGAGAGAGGAAGTGAGAAAGCAAGCCACCAGGTCCAGGACTCGAACCCC
>NW_006160223.1:214302-237017 GCF_000334495.1 Tupaia belangeri chinensis
AATAAATAAATAAATAAATAAATAAATAAATAAATAAATACATAAAAAAATGAGTTTATAGTACTGGTTCCAAAAAGGTAGGCAAAGAAAGTTAGATTTATTACCTATGGAATTCATGCCAAATAGACAAGTCACAGGTGATTTTTTTCCCCCCTGAAAACAGAGGTGAATACTAAGTTATTCACAAAGGTGAATATGAAGGACACACAAAGATGAAGGAAATGAAGAAAGTGCTGTTGTATGTGCTGGGTCTGCTGAGAAGAGGGAGGAAATGGGGTAGGAAAAAGGTTAAGTGGGAAGTTCTCATTTTCTTGGAAGAAATATTCTCAGGCTGTCTCCTTTGTCCTTTCCTGGTTTTCTAGGTTTAGGATCTTGGCACAAGCTTTTCTTAGGAAGCCATACAGACTTAGCTTAATAGGGGCCCGGTATTATTTTTCCCTCCCTAAGGGATCTCACTGGTGAATGTCTAGCATGTATATCAATAATTCAGCAAGCCCGAAGCCTTTTATCCCATTCAACACTCAAAGGATACACTTTGGGGACAAATAGACCTAAATTAAAATATGGGCCCAGCCACTTACTAGATATGTGACATGAATAATTTATTTGCCACCTCTAGCCTCAATTTTCTCTTCTCTACAAAGATAGCAAAATCTATTTTATGAGTTGATCCTTAAAATGTATGTCAGTATGCCTAGTTCTCTCATTCAGTCATTGGTCTCAGTGCTGCAATAGAGCAACACTTCCATAGGGCCTCATGTGAGCCCAGCATAAATCTGCCACTCTCAGAAACAGAAGTTTCCAAATATAATGCATAGAAAAAGAACCCAAGACTCTTATTACAATTGCAGATTCCTGGACTGGCTCCATGACACAGAGGTAATGAACTATTCAAGGGAATCCAGATTCTATGTGGAAATGGGATCAAATCCCCTGCCTGGTTAGCAAACATGCTAGATACATGCACAAGTGACTTAGCTCCCCAAAGCTGGACAACTGATGGAAGGGGATTGCAGTGTGTCCAGACTCTGGGGAGGGTGTTCCTCTCTCTTTCTTTCTCTTTCAAATGTGCATATGCACACACTCTGTCAAGAATAAAGAAGAAAAATAGTAATGCAGATTCTAGACCAGATAATAGCACAGTGGTAACTCAATGTTTTGCTCTGCCCGACTCACATGGGAACATTCTCCTTTTTTTCTTTCTTTTTTTTTTTTGAGAGTTTTTTCTTTTTTTTTCCTCCGGGCACGTTCGCTCGCCAAAGACAGAGAGATAGAAAGTGAGAAATCACTCCCAAGGGGGGATGGCCACATCGCAATTCCTTCTCCTCCAGAATTCTCCTCTCGGGATCTTGGGCACACACGCACACGCGCCCGGCGTGAGTTTAAGCCACCAGGTCTGAGACTTGAACTGTGGTCGACTCCATGAGAGTCCAGCCGGGTCCGGGACTCGAACTGCGGTCGACTACGTGGGAGTCCAGCGACATAGCCATTACACTAACTGCTGGTCCCCCCATGTCATCTCTTAGGTCATCGATTCTTTGTATACTGCCCCGGGCGTGCTTCCCTGATACTCCTGTTTGTCTCTTTCTTCCTGATTTGCCCCTTTCTTCCTGATTTGCCTCTTTCTTCCTGATTTGCTAACTTCTTTGGACTGATACTGACTTTTTAATTGCCCTGAATTACCTGGAAATCACCTGCTTCTCACAACAGTAATTGAATTACATTGTGTCAGGCTAATATTGGCTATTGCATTTGCAAAAGATTCTTTTCTAATAATTCCAAGTTAGAATTGGCCAGAAGAGAAACTTACATTAGATATGGGAAGTAGAATAGAAACAGGAGCTTCTACTTGTAGAAGATTATGATGACAAAGGCACGTTGAGAGGCAGACACAGAAGTACCCCACAAGTACCCAGCAAGTCCCAGCAACCACATCCTCATTTTACTAATCTATGAATCCAGTTCACTTTTCCACTTACTGGCACTGTTGACTAACAGCAGACCCGGACATACCACTGGGCTTTCTTTGACCATGAACTCAGAAGTAGCATCAGACAGTAATATTTTGTTACAGTTTTATTTCTTTTTTCTTTTCTTTCTTTCTGCTTTTCTTCCTTTCTCTCTTTTTCTTCTTTCTCTTTCTTCTTTCTCTTCCTTCTTTTATTCCTTCCTTTCCTCCTTCTTCCTTTTTATTGCCATCAGACTTGTGCATTCATCAGAGAGAGACAGAGAGAGGGAAAAAGAAAATCATCCTCTCAGGGGGATGGCCATGGTGCAATCCTGTCTCCTCCATTCTCCTCTCAGGATCTTGTGCATATGCATATGTACCCAGTGTGATTTTCAAGCCTCCAGATCCAGGACTAAAGCTATAGTCAGTTCTGTGAGGGCCCAGTGCCTTTACCACCACACTTCCTTTTGACCCTTCTTACAGATCTTGATCAAGTTCCCCTTTCTAAGTTCCACTTTGGCAGTAGGGGGAGCCAGATTTCTTGCACTTCCTTGCAAATTTTGTTCTGTCTACCTGGACCAATGTTTCATAGAAACCATCTAGTGATTATTTCTCTGAGTATCTCATCCCTGCTTAAACACTTTCATAGAAACATGGAAAATGGTTATAGACACCAGATTTTTTTTTTGCTCCAGGGCACGTGCGCTCGCCAGACAGACAGAGAGACAGAAAGAGAGAAATCACCCCCCAGAGGGAATGGTCATGCCGCAATCCCTTTTCCTCCATTCTCTTCTCGGGATCTTGAGCACGCAAACACACGCACCCAGCGTGAGTTTAAGCCACCGGGTCCGGGACTCGAACTGCGGTCGACTACGTGGGAGTCCAGCGACATAGCCATTACACTAACTGCTGGTCCCCCCATGTCATCTCTTAGGTCATCGATTCTTTGTATACTGCCCCGGGCGTGCTTCCCTGATACTCCTGTTTGTCTCTTTCTTCCTGATTTGCCCCTTTCTTCCTGATTTGCCTCTTTCTTCCTGATTTGCTAACTTCTTTAGACTGATACTGACTTTTTAATTGCCCTGAATTACCTGGAAATCACCTGCTTCTCACAACAGTAATTGAATTACATTGTGTCAGGCTAATATTGGCTATTGCATTTGCAAAAGATTCTTTTCTAATAATTCCAAGTTAGAATTGGCCAGAAGAGAAACTTACATTAGATATGGGAAGTAGAATAGAAACAGGAGCTTCTACTTGTAGAAGATTATGATGACAAAGGCACGTTGAGAGGCAGACACAGAAGTACCCCACAAGTACCCAGCAAGTCCCAGCAACCACATCCTCATTTTACTAATCTATGAATCCAGTTCACTTTTCCACTTACTGGCACTGTTGACTAACAGCAGACCCGGACATACCACTGGGCTTTCTTTGACCATGAACTCAGAAGTAGCATCAGACAGTAATATTTTGTTACAGTTTTATTTCTTTTTTCTTTTCTTTCTTTCTGCTTTTCTTCCTTTCTCTCTTTTTCTTCTTTCTCTTTCTTCTTTCTCTTCCTTCTTTTATTCCTTCCTTTCCTCCTTCTTCCTTTTTATTGCCATCAGACTTGTGCATTCATCAGAGAGAGACAGAGAGAGGGAAAAAGAAAATCATCCTCTCAGGGGGATGGCCATGGTGCAATCCTGTCTCCTCCATTCTCCTCTCAGGATCTTGTGCATATGCATATGTACCCAGTGTGATTTTCAAGCCTCCAGATCCAAGACTAAAGCTATAGTCAGTTCTGTGAGGGCCCAGTGCCTTTACCACCACACTTCCTTTTGACCCTTCTTACAGATCTTGATCAAGTTCCCCTTTCTAAGTTCCACTTTGGCAGTAGGGGGAGCCAGATTTCTTGCACTTCCTTGCAAATTTTGTTCTGTCTACCTGGACCAATGTTTCATAGAAACCATCTAGTGATTATTTCTCTGAGTATCTCATCCCTGCTTAAACACTTTCATAGAAACATGGAAAATGGTTATAGACACCAGATACAATGTGGGAAGAGGATGAAAGGAGGAGAGTGTGAGGAAAGATATTAAGGAAAAAAATAGAGAGGCAAGATACTTATGAGACACAGAAATGGATTATTATCTATTGATGATAACATGTATAATATCCCCAACTGGTCCGATGTGAATTGTATTTATTTTGGAAAATTCACTTCACAAACTAAGTGATGTGTAGTGATTGAATGTATAAAAAAAATTAAAATAAAATATATTTAAAAAGCACTTCCACTCAGTAGATACTTCCTCCCTTATGCAAGTTCTAATTCAGATAAATCCCTGCGTTAATAATGCCCACATAGGACTATTCTGTTAACTAAAATTAAACAGATACACTCACTAAACCAACTCAACTCCATCCAGAGTCTTCATGTTTCATAGTTCAGAAAACAGCAGGGACTTCGAAGGAGAAGTCAATAGTACCATCGATATTGAACCCATGTTTTTCCTTTTAAAAGCATACCAGGATTTTTTTTTTTCTTTTTTATTTTTTTTTTTTTTTTTTTGCTATAGGGCTCGTGCACTTGCCAGAAAGACAGAGAGAGACAGAGAGACAGAAAGTGAGAAAACACCCCCCTGGGGATGAGGCCACACTGCAATCCCTTCTCCACCATTCTCCTCTTGGAATCTTGGGCACACACGCACACACGCCTGGCATGAGTTTAAACCACTGGGTCCAGGACTTGAACCATGGTCAACTACATGGGAGTCGAGTGACTATGCTAACTGCTGGTCCCATACCAGGGTATTTTAGTGACTTATTGGAAAAATATACAGAATCCCTCAGCCTTTCTTATTTTATTCTTAGAATGCAATATTGATGTTTTAGTCAGAAAGTTTTACCTCACATTTTGACCTAGAATCCAAGAATATGAGAGATGAAAAAGCCAACTTATTTCTCCTAAGTCTTTTGGTTTGCCGCACTTGGATCAGACCTTAGAGATAAATGCCAAGTTTGATTGAAATGCAGAGATGAAGGTGAGATTACCATTGCAAATTGTGTTAACCTTCTTACTGCATGGTTGGCCATCACCAGAAGAGTTCAGCCTTCCAAATTGCAATCACATATAAATCAGAACATTAAATCACCCACTACCAACCTTTCAAACACAGTTCTAGTAAATTTACACTTAGAATTCTAAGTAAGTTTTGACTGAACAAGAAATGTGTAATCAACTGGAAGATTTCAAAGTCTCATGATACTTTTCTTTCCAAAGAAACACAAAGCAGTACCCATTAAAATTAGGCAGAACCACAGATGCATATGAAACTGCATATATATCTAGAGATTTTACAATCCTTTTTAGACATAAAGAGATAGAGAGATCTTTACATTCTGAAGATTTTATTAACCCTCAGAGTCTATGCCCTCTATTTAAATTTAACATGGAATTAGTTCTGTCTGTTATTCTATATGTTGCCCTCTTCTGTTACATGATACAGTGCTTTCATTCTTATCTTACATTTTAAACATGGCTACTGAATATCAATATGCAATAGGCATAAGGGCTATACCAGAAGGCATAGACTGATAATATTCAGGCTACACTGGCCTTCATGCAAGTTTGCTTTGAGTGCATCCTCACCATTTATGTCAGTCAATGACAGCTATGGGTAGATTCACCATGGATCATACAGGCTTCCCTTTTCTGAGAAAAAAATAATATAATAATGTAGGAAGCTCCATGCCTATGGCATGCATTCTACTCCAGGGATCACTAGTAAATTCAATTATATTTTTACCGTTATTTATTACAAAATAACTTTACTTATGACTAAGAGCTGTTAATATTCTAGGATCCTAGGAAGTGCTATTCTCTCAATATGATGCATTAGATCTTCTGACCTCCTAAATCTGCATTCTGTCACCACTGCCCAATCTTCCTCTGTCATCTGAATCATATGTTTTAACATTCTTGGAAGCTCAATTGACTGCATCTTATTTTCTGATTCTATTTTTTTTAATTTTTATATTTGTGCTTTATATTCATACATTTAGTGGTAATACTAATTTAGTTTAACAAATTTAAAGATAATTATCCACTTTCCAAACTATACAAAAATTATAATATACTATTACTTTATATACTTGCCTACTGATGTAAATGATTTTGTAATTAGTTTTTAAAGATTATTTTCTCTTTCGAAATTTTAAGTTATTAGTTTTTTATACTTTATCATCTATTTACACTTAGCCATGTATTTATCAGTATAATTGCTCATGACTTCTTGTTGTACTTTGCATTTTCATGTGGTATTATTTTTTTCTGTTTATGTCTTTAGAATTTATGCTTTGAGAATCTCTTTGATTTATCTGTTTGTATAATTATCTTTATTTCACCCTTGATCAAGAAAAATGCATTTGCTATGTATAGAACTGTAAGCTATCTTGTATCAATGAAAATATTCCATTATACAGATGCTTTTGCATTTATGATGGGGTTATTGCTCAATAAAACTGCAATAGCTTAAAGATATTTTAAGCCAGAAATGAATTTACATTTAACCTATTGAACATCATAGATTAGCCTTATCTACCTTAAAGATAAAGCCTAGTTTATAGTAAAATACTGAATTGCTCTTGATGTTTACTGAATTCAGTATTGAAAGTTAAAAAGAAAATGGGTGTATGACTACTCAGTTTCTACTGAATGTTTACTTATTTTGCAGCACCATAAAGTTAAAAAATCCTTGGTCCAGCAGTTAGCATAATGGCTATGTTGCTGGACTCCCACATAGTCAACTGTGGTTCGCATCCTGGACCCGGTGGCTTAAAACTCATGCCGGGCTCGTGTGCGTGCGTGCCCAAGATCCTGAGAAGAGTACGGAGGAGAAGGAATTGTGGCGTGGCCATCCCCCCTGGGGATGATTTCTCACTTTCTGTCTCTCTGTCTCTCTCTCTGTCTGGCTAGTGCACACGCCCTATAGTAAAAACCTCAAAAAAAAAAAAAAGTTTAAAAATTCTAAACTGAACCATTGTGTATAGGGAATTATCTGTATTTGAGTTTCTCATGATTGTTGTTGGGAGGTCTATTTCATTTGCTCATTTTTGTAGTATGTCTTCCTCTAGAATCTTTTAAGATTCCATTTTCTTTTGGATTTTGCAATTTTATTATGTTGTAGTATGTGACTAGAAGCCTGTCTCCCTCTTCATGTTATTTCTATGTACTAGTATGGTTTCACATTCAGCTTGTAGGTTAGTTACGATGTTTTAACATTATTTATTTATTCTGCAAAAGAAAAAGACAGAGAAAGAGAACAAGAGTAAGAGGAAAAAATTAACCCTCCATAGGATCTGGTCACCACAATCCAATGCCATCTTCAAACAGCCTGGATGATGGTGACACAGATGCTTAACATATTCAAGAAGGCCTCAGATGTGAACTTGGAATCTTCCCATGTGAATCAGCCCTGCCATGCTCTGCATTTTATTGCTATATCACTATCCAGCCTGCATTTCTTTTAAGAATTATTTATTTAAGTTATTACTAGTATTATTTTAAATTGCTATAGGGCACATGCACTCACTAGATAGAGAAAGAGAGGGTGAGAGATAGAGAGAGAGTGAGAGAAAGCAAGCCACCAGTTCTAGGACTCAAAATGTAGCTGACCACATGGGAGGCCAATGCTTTAACCATCAAGCTATCTGCTGACCTCCCAGCCTTGTTTTTATTTTTATTTATTTATCTATTTATTTTAAGAACTTCAAACTTGAAGAACAGTTGAAAGTACAATGAAGACTTAAATAATCCTCACTTAAATTCCTGTTCTCAAGATCTTGCTAGATCTGTTTCATATTCTTTCCTCTAAACAGACATATGCAAAGTTGTTTTGTCAAAAAAACTAGATTGCATAATCACATTTCATCATGTATTTCTTAAGAATATATGATCTCAACACCATTACCACATCTGAGAAAAATCAACAATAATAATGTGACCAAACATACAACATACATCCGAGTTTCAACAGTACTCTTAGAAATGTTCTTTTTATCTGTTTGTTTAACCCATGATGCAAAGTTCATACATTTGATCATTATATATATCACTTTAGTCTTCTTTAATTTAGAATAATTGATCTGTCTTCCTCTTTTCTTGATGTATCGAAACTTTTGCAAAGTCTGGCCCAATTGTCCTGTAAAGCAACTCCCATTGTGGATTCGTCTGTCTCTTTGTGCTTAGACACATTATGTCAACTTTTTTAGTAAGACCATCACATAGCTACTGCAGTGTATCTTTCAATGCATTTCCTCAAAAGACACAAACGGTTATGGTTTAGACCATTAGTAACGGCAAACCTTACTACTCAGTTAAAATTGTCACTACGTGATCATTGCACTGTAAGGTACATATTCTGCCTTTGTACTTTATGATTAAATGTGTGATGATATTTTGAAAACATATAAATATTTTATTTCATTTTCTTTTTAATTTACCAGAGGACATATACACTTGCCAAAGAGAGACAGAGAGAGAAAGATGGAGAGAGAGAAAGAGAAAGTGAGAAATCACCTCCCTGCCTAGGGGGAATAGTCATGCCATAATCCATTCTCCTCCATTTCTCTCTCCTTTCAGAATTTTGGGCATGTACATCTGTCTGGCATGTTTCTCAAGCTTTGGGTCCAGGACTTGAACTATGCAGCCAGTCATGGGAGATTCAGCCACATTAATCACCACTTCACAGTCTGACCCTATGAGTATCTTATCCTTTTTTTTAAAAAAAAATCTTATTCTTTTGTTTAGTTTTATTTAGCTTTATTTATTTATTTTAATTTGACCAGAGAGAGACAGAGCGAGAAAGCAAGAGAGAGAAAGCGAAAAAGAAAGCCACCAGGTCTGGGATTCAAACCATGGTTGACCATGTAGGAGTCCAATGCCCTTAACCACCAGGCCACCTGCCAGCCCCTTGAATATCTTATTTTTAAACACTATTTTCATCCAATGATTTTAGCATCTATTGATAAATTTTTCCTTAACAAATTATATTAGTGTATAAAACTAAACTTTTTCTTAGCTGTCATCCCAGTCACATTTATTAGTTGATGTAAAACCTACAATTAAGATCTAAAATTATGTGTTGACTTGACATCTGTAAAAATTGGGAGAACTTCAAATTGCCTCCCTCACCATAAATTCTTCTCCTCATGTAGCTTCTGCAGATAAGATCTCTTCTCCAAACAAACCTCCTTATCACTGGGTTTCAGATCCCTGCCAGTTTGCAGAAGTATTTACACAAACCAGTCACATCCACCCAGGAGTACTATGGGCCACCCGCCCACCCACCCACCCAGTTGGTATTACAAATTCTGCCTCCCATACCTTCTAGTTACTCACTTTCTTTCCAAGTGCAATTTAAATTTAGTTTCCATGTGTGACCTTACGTGGTGCCCTTCGTCCTGAGGTCGTGAGTTTATTTCTATGCATCATATATTGAGTATATGTGACCAAAAACTGTTGTCAATCTCATTTATCCTGTGTCAGCTGTCATGTTCTGTCATCCCATAATGGTACGGCAAGGATATCTCTCTCACCAGGAGGGCGAGTGGAGGATAATAAAAACACATAATTTTATTTTAAAAAATGCCACCCTCCATTTTTGTCTTTTTCTTTCTGTTTTATTTCACTATGGACTAATAGATTTTTTCAAAAAATCAACTTGCTTTTCTTCATTTTTCTTACTGATGCTACATATCGCAAATGTGATCACCAAATTCCCCATAAGCAATATATTACCCCTTCAACAATGATCATTAATCATTGACCATTCCTTTGTTATTTGTCATAGTTCAAATTATTCTTCCCTGTCTCAGGTCTAAATTCACTCATTTAATTTTCCTAGTTTTCAATGTGCTTTGGTGAATGACATTGAGAAATCAAGATCTTCACATTAGATGTATAAACAAGAATTATGGTATCCTTTAATCAAGAGAAACAATACGACTGGAACACAGAATAGCCAGATGGAGTCAAGATACATAACATGTGCTTGAAGGCTATATTAAGTATGTGAATGTGTGTGTGTGTAATGAGGTTATATTGATACTCCTAAATAAGATCCAATGTTACAATGTTCTTTCACACTGTGCCCATACCTGATGTGTAACTCTCTTCTCCCAACAATATTAGGGAGCTTACTCATTTATTCATTCCTACAAAATATAACAGAACGGTTTCAAGAATGATCACACCAATGCAACTATCAACAAACAAAAAATGTATCAATAAGAGTTCATGAGGGCGTGGTGGCGCCCGCACTATGGCAAAAACCTATGAAGGCTGGAGGATTGCGGCATAGAGTCCATCTCTCTCTCTGTGTCTCTCTCAATGCGCACAATTTTTTGGGAACTAGCAGTTAGCATAACGGCTCTGTCACTGGACTCCCACGTAGTCAACCGCAGTTCGCGTCCTGGACCCGGTGGCTTAAAACTCACATTGAGCGCGTGTGCGTGCGTGCCCAAGATCCCGAGAGGAGGATGGAGAAGAAGGGATTGCAGCGTGACCATCCCCCCTGGTAGGTGATTTCTCGCTTTCTGTCTCTATGTCTCTCTCTGTCTGTCTGGCGAGCACACGCACCCTACAGCGAAAACCTCTCATAAAAAAAAAAAGGGTTAATGATATTTTTATAGTTGTGTTGGACTACATAATTATTCATCTTTCTGGGCATGTATGTTATGAATAATGTTACCTAAATTAAAAAAAATTAATTAGTAAATTAATCAGTATTTTAATTACTAAGTTATTTAATCAAGTAAAAGTTGCTTGAATTATTTTCTTAAGGTGGTAGTTGATTTGATATTCAGTTAGAATCTTGTATGCCTGTTTTATTTAATTGCTTCTTCATCCTTTTAATCTAATTTTATTCTTGTATGTGTGAAAGATTTTCATAATTCAAATACCAAACTCTATAAAGAGGAGTTTTCAAAGAAGTACCACTTCTATTCCTATTACCCGTATCCTCTTTTCATCTACTCCACACAGGTAAATATTTTTTAGTTTTCATTTATTATTCCTTCAAAAAAAGTATAGTCAGACAGACAGATATAGACATATCACATGAGACAGAAAGAATACATTTTTTATTTCTCTTATTTAATACATAAGAGAAATAAAAGTTAACAAACTGTAATCATTCATCACACCATATATCCTGGCAAGCATGTGAGATCTGCTCATAAAAAAATTCTTTATCTATTTTTATGACAAAATAATATTCTATTAAATAGTTATGCATAAAATTTTCAACAAGTACCTTAGATAGTTCACAATATTTTATAATTATGGTTATACTGTAATTTAAAACCTTGTGTCTACATTGCTTTTAGGTATGAAAAGACATCTTTAGGGTGGATTCCTGGGCATTGAGCTGTTGTAAGGGAAATATACAAAGCATAGTTTTTGCAAGATATTTCCAGCTATATACTTTTTGTAGTTTCTTTTCAAGCACAAACGACTGTTCTTAATGTCTTCATCCTTTTATCAACAACTGCCACCAACTATTTAACTTTTCTTGAATACATTAACATTCACCTTTATCTCTCAGGATGGAGTGACTGCTACTGAATCTAACACTAATAATCACGTTCAAATTTTAATATGGCAGTAATCTCTATTATGATAGATACTTTATACTGATTTGAGCTGCCTATGATTTTATTGGACTCTTTGTCAGGAATATCTCCTTATCATACCATTATTTAGTTCTCGTATAGTCATTCTATAACTCTCCATTTTTGTTAGCCTATGTTTTTCATTTAGCTTTTAAAATTTATTTTATATATTCAATCACTGTACATCACTTGTCTTGTAACATGCTTTTCATACACTTGAGAAGATGGTATATTAGATCCAATTGAAGGTTTATTTAATTTAAATATTCTCTCATAAATTAGATACCTTATGACATCTGTCAGTATGGTATGGGCATTATTCTGTTTTCCAATATATTATTCTCCCCATGCTTTACATCAGCCACATATCTCATACATTGCTTTTACATCTTTACCTAGTGATACAAATTACAGCCCTATTTATATCTTTATAAAAGTTCTCGCTAGATCAAACTGAGGACACTAATCCTCAACAGACCCAGAGGGAGTTGCTATTAAATGTTAGACATCTCTTTCAAGTGTAGTTTTATCCAGTTATAAATCTAAGCCTTACATTTTCCCTCCTGATCATAATTAGCTCATGATACCTACATTCATTAAATCTTTTATATTTCAATGATTTGTCCATCTGGTAACTGTGACACAATAAGGCAGTTAAATCTTTCTTCATAGCACTATGAGTTTTTTGCAAAGAAAGTTGTCTTCCTAACAGATGTTTCTTCATTTGTTAGACCAATGTTGTGGGTTGGTAATTATATTTACTGCATGCCAATCATCCACAGCTCAGATAAGTATTATTAAGTCTATTGATTATACAGCTGAGAAATCTGAGTTACAGAGGAGGGAAGTTATTCAGGCAAAGTACACAGGACTAAATGGCAATGTGAGTAATTGAGCTGGAGTTTCTTACAGCCAAAAATTGTGATTGGCTGCACACAGCAGCAATCCACAGATAGCTTATCATCTGTACTTTCAATTCATCTAATTCTGATAAACTGAACCTTAACACTGCTTGTTTTTGCTTTTTGAGGATTTTGACACACACACACACACACACACACACACAAAATTAGCAATAGAATTATGATAACATTTTGAGACTGTTATACAGCTATGAATTAGTCAAAGAAGAAAAATGTTAAAAAAGAAATACACAGAAAAAGGAGATTAAAAGATACTCTTAGCCTTTGAGAACCAAAACACTTCACTTTGAAAAATTTATCTAAGTCCATTTAACAAAAGGTAAGGAATAATCCTTTTAAAAGTGGTAGAGCTCAAGAAAGAATAATCTATTATTATCTTTTCTTGAACTTCCTTCTCCATGATCTTAAAGTACTTTAGAAAGACGTATATGAAAGATAGGTATTTAATGAAGGAAGAACTACACTTCAAAGGCCCTTTGAATTGGCCATTACCATAACTAATTTACAGGCCTAATATCTACACAAGGGAAAATTTTAAGATCTAAAAGGTCAGAAACAAAAGTTGTTGAGTTTGTGATCTCATTCTGTTTCCAATGCCTTTTATGGATCTTTTCATCTGTCATTCAATTCTTAACCAACAAAGTTCCACATTATTTTTTTCCAGGAAATATTTTATGTAGCTGTAACACCTGCAAAATGTTCTATCAAACTAAGATATGTGATTGTTAGATAATTGGGAAATCCTGCTAAAGATGTGCAGTGCCATTTCACATATTAAAGGCTCCAAGAAAATGATGGGAAAAGGAATTCTGTCCCTCAGACTCCAGACTCAAAATTCTAGTGCTGGTGATCTTTTATTCTCTCACAACAATGCAGAGAAATACTCTCACACTTTGGAAAATACTATTCTAATAGTTCATTCCACTAATCCGTACACACATTCATTTCCCAGCATGCCTCAGGTCCTCAGCACCACTCTGCACCCAGCACCTCATCTCTTCTTTCCTGAAAGAGTCAATCTTGCCATATCTGTGTGTTCTGTTAGGGCAAGGACTTTGTGTATCACCACTGTAAAATCTCCAGTTTAACACAGCTACTAGGACATAGTAAGAATTTAATAACTATGTTGAATAAACAAATATTTAATAAACATATTGAATGAATATGAGTGAATAAATAGAAAGTATACCATTCACAAATTCACAAGTGTATCTAAATTAAGTCATTTGAGTCATTCCTTCCCTATATGCATTTATATCTCTCACTCTGACACATGAAAATTCACTTCTAAATAAAACATAATTGGAGATAAAAAATTTTGATTCTTTAAAGTAGACTTGCAAACTATTTCTGAAAAGTGCAGATAGTCAGTATTTCAGGCACTTTGGGCTATATGATCTCTGTTGCTCAACTCTGCTGTGATTCTAGCAAAACATCCACAGCCTATAAGAGAAAATGAATGGGAATGGCTGTCTTCTAGTAACATTTTTTTGCAAAAATAGGCAGAAGTGCTGAATATCATTAGTTGTCCACTAAAATGCCTACCTTAACAAATATGGACAAGGACTGGCAAGGCTACGGAGAAGTTAGCACCCTTGTACATAGCTGGAAGGAAGATGAAATGGTGTCGTCACTTTGACAAACATTTTGGCAATTTCATGGAAGGACAAAGAGCACATTACAATATGACTCAGCAGTCTCATTCCTAGGCAATTCTATTTAAGGGAAATATTTTTAAAAATATTTGAAAAGAGACCAGAAGATGGTACAGTGGTTAAAAAGCTGGATTCCACATAGCTGACTCCCAGATCCAGCAACTTGAAAAACACACCAGGTGTGTGTGTGTGTGTGTGTGTTCAAAAATCTGAGAGAAGAATGGAGGGTAATAGAAAGTTAGGTGCCATCTCCCCTGGGGAGAAGTTTCTCACCTTTTCTCTCTCTCTCTGTCTCTCTATAAAGCCCACATATCTTATAGCAAACACCTAAAAATATTAAAATTAAATAAATAAATAAATAAATACTAAAAGTAAAAGTAAAAAAAATAAGAACTTTAGCAACAATGGTAGCATTCATAATCAGAAACAGAAATAACCCACTTGTCTATGAGCTGATGTATGGATAAAGTATGGTGCATCCAGAAAATACAATATTATTAGACAATAAAAGGAAACGAAGTACTGACAGATACTACAACACCTATAAAACACAGAACACCTCAAAAACATAAAACTAAGCAAAAGAAGCCAGACATAGAAGACCAGAAATTATATAATACTGTTTATGGGAAAAGTTTCATATAGGCAACAGAAAGTAGTTGGGTGTTTCTTTATGACCAGGGCCAGGAAGAAGGTACACAGCGGAGGGAAGAGTCATTGTTAATGTGTTCCTGGTTTCCTTTGAGGATGGGGTATGATGAAAACATTCTGAAACAGATTATCGTGATGGATGTGTAAATGAACTAATGTTTAATGAGTAAACTTCATGGTATGTAAATTATATTTCAATGAAGTTGTTAAGAAACACAAAATTTCTTTTAAGTGGCAGAGTATTTCCAAGTCATGTGATAATTGGTTCATAAAGCCTCCTTTGACTGGAGAAATAATTTGATTTGCTTAAATCTGATTTAGGCATCTTTTTCAGAGGACACATATTTTATGAAATACACACCTGCATGAACACAGAAGCAGATAGGAAGCTTCCATTTCACATTTCACGTAAAGCATAAGCATGAGTTGAGTGAGAAATCTAGATCAAAAACATTATGTTTATCTAGCTTTATCTATCTATCTATATCTATCTAGCTATATAAAACTTTTTGTCCCCGACAATAGAGTGATTATTGGTATAACTCTGTTGACCTGAATTAGACATTTCCACAGATAGTTATAACTTTTTTTTTGAGTCCTTCCTATGATCAACCAGAAGGTTGGCCTGTACATTCTAAGCACCAGGATATATTTTGACTGATTGAGTTATTAATGTAATCTACAGACTTGATCTAATACTTTTCAATTGGAAGAAACATTTAACAGATGAAAGAATGTTATGTTTTCTGTTGGGGAAAGCAAAAACAAAAACAAAAGCAAAATAACATTCTGTAATTTTTTATGAAAATTAAATTAATATTTGAAAACCTTGAGAAATGAAAAGTGCATAGGATTTACAATTAGAAAGGCCAGCTTAAAATCTAAGACTTAGACTTTGTCTTATGGCTTATCCGGTTGAGCCTCATTCATAAGAAATGGAATGGAATGATATAAACCTTCAAATCCAACTCATAAAATATATGGGAAGAGCTATGTAAGTGCTTTAAAAAGTACTATATATTTGAATCTGTCAAGTTTGATCTTGTTACAATTTAGAAGTGAGATAAAAATAATATAAATACATTCGAATAGATTTATATACACACTTGAATGTGGCTGGAAGTTCAGTTATATGGAAAATTTGGCTTTATTTACATTATGGTTAAATACAGATTGTGATCTGCTAAAAATAAATGTTCTATCATATTAACCTTTGAAACAAATTGGTTTGAACAATGCTTGACACTTGGGTGATACTCCATAAGCAATTCCTGAATTGAATTGTGTTCTTTCTTGTATCATTTAAATATGAGTATTTTTATAAGACCATGACATGAACTCTTTTAATCTTGATTTACAACATGATAAATTAGATTGTGTCATTGGTTCAGAAAGGTATATTAAATCATAAATGACAAAGTTAATAATATTAGACCTTAATAAATAAATAAGAATTGTTTTTGTGAACTTCCAAGTTGGTGCAATGATTCATAGCCATATGATAATAAGATTCAAGTTTAATAGAACTATGGTGTACTGGAGTCCATGGACGTAAAGTTAGGCTACAGGCATTGTTAGTTGCTAACAGTATACACACAAAAAGAGTGTGTTTATGTGGTATTTTCATTTTTCTGTCTATAGCTTGATAAGATTCTCAAAGTAACCTATAGTTATCCACAATGCTAATAATCATTTATCAGCCTGACATGATTTCACTAATAACAAGAATAAAAATAAAGCACACATGGAATTTAAGTGAGCTGTTCTATTCTAATAGTAATAATATCATCAAAGCTAAGCCCAAGGAGAGTAACCACTACACACTAAATAGGTGATAATAGATCATGGTGAACTCCACATATAAAGAGCATGCTTTATGTTCAGACCTACTGGACATTTATTTATTTGTTTTCCTTTAGTGGAAATGGTTTTTCTTCAGTTGACTTGACGGCCCATGGAATATGCATAAGCAACTTGTCCTGAATGACTTCAGTGAAGGGTTCAGGGAAGGACTATGAGTCCATTATCCCAAACCTAATAACACTGTAGTGAAACAATATTTTTTAACCCCCCACATACAAATTAAACAATAGGAACTGTTAGGTTCACTCATTAGAATTTCCTTTGTGAAATATGTTTGAAAATGTTCCTAGTTTCTTTAATTCAATATCTCCCAAAGATTGTTCTGTTTTATTCTTGTTCTGAGCAATGCTGACAGATACTGTGAAAACACATTTAACGTTTCTTAAAACATGTTTGTCCTTAGAGTCCTTGAGGGTCAGTTATTTTTGCATGACACTTTAAAAAGCAATGTTTCAAGTTCACATGATAAATGTGGAGCTATTCATAGGCCATCCAAGAAACTTAAATTAATTTTCTATTAGTAGAGATAAGAAATGTAATAAATGTCTTCTTAATACAAAGACAAATAAGGAAAACCCAAACAAAAATAAAGCAGCAACAAGTCATTCATTCTGAGATGGGTTAATTAACTTTTGGCAATAATCTTTTTTATTCTGTGAAATAAAGCTTATAAAGTGAAAATAGCAATATCTCCAAACAAATAGAACATATTCTATTTTCTTCCAGAAAGGAATAAGGCCATGCATGCTAAGAATGTGGGAGAGTATTAGAATACTGTTCCTGGGTGCTTGGGAGCCAATTCAATTGTTAGTATTTGCTGAGTGAATACAAATATATGGCACTCTATTTGATACTGAGCCCATTTAAGAAACATTCTTTGAATTAAAAATATACCCTCAGAATTACATTTTTTTTCATTCTGCAATTTACGTTATAACATAGATTTTACACTATGGGATTCCATTGCAATTTTTTTTTGGTAGGTTTTTGCTATAGGGCATGTGTACTTGCTAGAGAAAGACAGAGAAGGAACATGAGAAATTTCCCCCAGAAGAAATGGCCATACCACATTCCTTTTTGTTCTACTCTCCACTTGAGAGATTTTGGGCACACACATTCAAGTGTCTGGTGTGATTTTCAAGCTGTCTGATATGGGACTCAAATAGTGGTTGGCCATGTGGGAATCTAGCACCGAATATCATGCTACCTGCTGACACATAAATAAATATTTCCTAAATGTTTGAAATCTCTCTTTCAGCATTCATGAAGCTTACAATCTACAGAAATTGAATTGTCTATATGTGAATGAAGTCAATGAAAAAAACAATCTATAGTATCTCTAAAGTTAATAGGTTCATCTTCCCATTTTTTATGTCATTATGTTACATGCATTTTGTGTCCTATATGTATCACCAAGTATTGCCTACTTATCATCAAAGACAAGTAAAACATCATGTATTTAACAAGTTATAGCTACAAATAATTCTATACTTAAAAATCTACTATTTTACAATAGCAGGGTAATACCTGAGGTAGTTATGCTTATTTCAGTTTCTGAAAGCTGGCACTTAAATTAAAACATGCTATAAATAAAAAGTGTTGGCATTCAAAAGAAGTTCAAAAGCTCATTGTTACGTTAGGACCTAAAAGGAGGGGCTTGAGTATAATTCTCTGTATTTCTGACTAATGACTTAGGAGTTAGACTCTACTTGTAGGCAGATAGGAGAGGGTCTGCTGTGGTTTTGCTTTCTATGGCCTAGTAAATGTTCACTATGTTCCCGTTATAAGTCTCAGAGAAATTAACGACTCCCTGTTGTTGGGCTAAAATCATACTGAAACCAGTCACTTTTCAGAGCAGGAAGACAAGGAAATCTTCATTAACTAAAACGTAGAGCCATCTAGTCCTATCCAGGGACTAAGATTAACTCAAGACTTCCAAGTGTCTTAAATTCTAGGACCTGGTATCATAACCTATTTCAAGAGAAAATTGTTTTTCTTCCTTGTGAGGATCCTATATATGTAGGTCACTGGAGCCCACCTGGGTCAACCCACTGGGGCCTCCTTCCTTCTACTGTGTTAAAAGCTTTTCTTCTTTCAATAAAACTCTCCTTGCTATCCTCTCCACTTATTCACATTTCTAATTCCTCATAAACATTGGACAAGAACCAGCATGGGTGTTGGGCCTGATCACCCTGATGCCCCTGCATCATTTCAATCTAACAATCAGAAGTAAGTACAGAAAGAATTTCATGTCATACATGGGTATAGTTACTATCTTTCTGTGTTATTTTGAAATATGGGGTACAAATACATTTTCAGAATAGGCTTTCAGTCTCTTGATGTTTATTATTTGTGTTATACAAAAATATTTTCTCCTATAAGAAATGGTTCCCATAGAATAGGTTGAAGGTGTTTTCCAGTTAGTGCTTGTTGTCCTGGTATAATCATAAATAGATCTTGCTTTACTCTCAAATCGCAATCTGACTTAGACAATAAATTACATGGTCATTCTGCTCTAGTGTCATATTCCAAAAGGAAGTTATCTAAACAACCATATAAAGATTTGATTAGAATAGGTAAAGTTCTATATCATAGATCCAGAAAATCAACTCAAGCAGAATTGTATTTAAAGGTAAGTAAGAATTATGATTTCTTCATAAAATATGTCCAGTTGACAGTATTTTGTGGGCTTGATTTCAAGCCATAACAATCTATCTTGTTTTGCTTCCTTCTCCCTGGTGACTCTGTAAGATTTTCTAATCTGAGATGAGTGGCAAAATAGTGTTCTACAAGTCCTATTCCATGCTTGTAATGGGGGATTGATCAAAAGAATGATAGCTATGTTTCTGAACTTGGAAAACATTATCTGTTTAACTAAATTACCACTATGACCATTAAGACTTAAACCGAACATGTTATTATCTTTTTAGCATAAATAATGTATGTATAGGTGTGTGTGCGCAGAAAGATGAAAATGTGGAAAAGTAGGCTGGTATTAAGTACAATGTGTGACCAGATTCCAAACTGAGCCTAGTCCAGTGCTGCTTGGAAAGCAAGTCTTGGTTTTCAGGATATATTATCCATTCTGCTTAAGGATAAATTTTTGGTGTACATTGATGGTGATAAGCCTCAAATTCAAGACATTGAGAATACCAACCAGAGGGACCAGCAGTTAGCACAATGGCTATGTCGCTGGACTCCCATGTAGTCGACCGTAGTCTGAGTCCGGGACCCGGTGGCTTAAACACACGCCGGGCGCGTGTGCGTGCGTGCCCAAGATCCCGAGAGGAGAATGGAGGAGAAGGGATTGCGGCGTGGCCATACTCCCTAGGGGGGTGATTTGTTGCTTTCTATCTCTCTGTCTCTCTCTGTCTGTCTGGCGAGCTCACGCACCCTATAGCAAAAACCTCTCCAAAAAATAAAAAGAAAAAAGAGAATACCAACCAGAAAAGCAGCTGAGGTAGAATATTCCAACATGCTATATGTATGAAATAAGACTCCATTTAACATTGAGAATAAAGCTAAACTCACAGAATAATTTTCTTTCTTAGTTTGTTTTTATTAAGAATATGATTAAAACTATGACCCTCATTTTGATATCTTTTCTAAATTTAAAAAGACATTCATTTATTTACTCAAGTAGTCAGTGACTCCCAGATGCAAACCAATTCTTTCTATTGTTGGAAAACAAAGATTCATCCTCAGTGAGTTTACAAAAGAAAAAAGAAAAGTAAATAACTAAACTCAGTAAGTGATAATAGCTGTTGTTATAGAAGTAAAGTTAGGGCATTGAAAGAGGCAGTTTTATGCTCAGACCAGAAAAAAAGCCTGCCAGCCTAAGTGACACGTGACTGAGCATAGAGAGCAGAGCAGGTGACTAGATTCACAGTCACAGATACCAGAGCAATCAGCAAGAGTGAATGCAGGAGTGTTGGAAACTGCTTGGCCTCTTCAGAAAACTAAGAAAGTGTTTACCGAGTATAAATAGTTTACGAAAAAGATGAGAGCACTGTAAGGAGACATAGGTGCTGCCATGCTAAGAATATTGAACTTTTCAGTATAGACAAAGGAAATGTATGAAATATTTTAATCAGGGAACTAATATATCCAGACCTGAATTTTTAGATTAAAAGTGGTATGGAAAATTGAAAGAGAAGTGAACAGGATTGCATTACAGGTATTGAATCCAGACTTGGGAAGGGTGCTCCATGTAGTTGATATCTGAGAAAAAAGTTCAATAAATGAACAGATGTTAACCAGGCAAGGAAGTCTTTACATAGAAAAGGAAGGATATTCGAGGTAGAACTAAAGGGTTGAGGCAGAAAATTATGAGAAGTAGGACTCCAGGAACAGGTATCCTCCAGGTGAAGAGAATAATGTGTCAAAGGGTTTATATTGCCTTCGCTATCCATAACATATACTTCAGGACCACCATATCAAGTAACTCCATGGTCTAAATGAAAGATATTCTCGGATGTTTCACAGTGCGTGGTTGTACATGGCAATTCTAGAAAGATTTAAGCACTGAAATCACATACTCAGATTGTTTATTAGATAAACCTAGAACTGTGGCTGCACAGTGACTACTGGATTTAGAAGAAGAAAGGGTAGAGTCTTAAATACCTGGTAGACAGAGGATAACAGAGAGGGAAATCAATTCATGGAGCAAGTCTTATGGTTAAGTGACTCAGAAAAGTGCCAAGTTGTTCATGCCTCAGGACATTCAAGGTTGCTCTTCCTGGTGCCTATTTTGCTCACTTTCTGGCTCTTTATTATTCTACCAAGTCATCATTCTTAACTGTGACCAAAATATCCTGATCAGAGAGGGCTTTCATGACTTGGTACAGCTTTAATGGCACTATGCAACAAAGATACTTCACTAAACTACTACATTTCAACCACTGTACACTTCAGGTAGAATGCTATGCCCTTCTACTCTTCCTCCACTTATCAAAACATTCATCCCTAGTAGAAACAATGATCTCTTTAGCAATTTACTGTCTAACCTGAATGGCTCAGTGAGAATATGAGCCTAAAAAAAGAAAAAGAAAAGTACTTAGTTGTCTACAATTATATCTTTAGAAACTGGAATAATTTCTAATATACAAATATTTTTCTTTTCTTTTTTTTTTTTGGAGAGATTTTCACTATAGGGTGCGTGCGCTCGCCAGACAGACAAAGAGAGACATTAGAGACAGAAAGCGAGAAATCACCCCCCAGGGGGGATGGTCACGCCACAATCCCTTCTCCTCCATTCTCCTCTCGGGATCTTGGGCACGCACGCACTCGCACCCGGCGTGAGTTTTAAGCCACCGGGTCCAGGACGTGAACCGCAGTCGACTACGTGGGAGTCCAGCAACATAGCCATTACGCTAACTGCTGGTTCCCAAATATACAAATATTTTAAAACTTATAAATAAATAATAAATAGATGAAGATTTAATGATGGAACTGGATAGTTATGCAATGGTAATGCAACCAGATCCAAACAGGAAAGCCTTTGGGTTTGCCTTCTCTGACCACTGGGCATAGTGGTGTGAATTTTCTAGTGATCCTGCCAGGTAGAAATAGAGGTAGATAGCAGCATAAGGACCCTGTTGAGGGATTATCTCTCCTCTCTTTCTCTCTCTTGAAAGAAAGAAAATAAACTTAAAAATGGGCCAGCCTTATGGTGTAGCAGTGAAACGCTGTGCATAGAAAGCTGGATCTCACCTGGCCCACAGAGGTTGGAATCCCAGTCCCAGTAATGGCTTTAAAAATATGCCTGCCATGTGTGCATGTGTGCCCCAAATCTTTATGGGATAGAGAAATGAATGAAAAAGAATTGTGATGTGGCCAAACCCCATTGGGGTTCTCTCTCTCTCTGTCTCTCTTTTTCTCTTTCTCTCTCTTGTGAGAGTACACACACTTTGGCAATTAAAAAGAAGAAAGAAAAGAAGGGAAGGAAGGAAGGAAGGAAGGAAGGAAGGAAGGAAGGAAGGAAGGAAGGAAGGAAAGAAGGAAGGAAGGAAGGAA
>NW_006160223.1:237037-270592 GCF_000334495.1 Tupaia belangeri chinensis
AGAAAGAAAGAAAGAAAGAAAGAAAGAAAGAAAGAAAGAAAGAAAGAAAGAGAAAGAAAGAAAGAAAGAAAGAAAGAAAAATAAACTTTGAGAAGAAAAGACTGAACAATGAAGTTTAATATGGGAACACAAGAAAAAGAGGGAGAAGGTCATGAGGACTTTCAGGGTTCCAGTATGAGTGACTGGAAATAAGAGGTTTAAAAGAATGAAATAATCAAATGTATGTACTTCAAGCAACCAGTGGTGATGCCCAGTGGCCAGGTGGATATGTGCATCTAAAAATCAAGACTAGTCTGCACTGGGATCAATAGTATGAGATGGTGATTGAACGTAAGCAATTGCCCAGGAAAATAAACGGTGTAAAAATGACAGAGTAGAAAACACTAATTTCTTGGAAAGGCAGGAGAGAAAACTCAAAAAAAAAAAAAAAAAAAAAAGAAAAAGAAAAGAAATGACCACAAATGGATAAGACATCAATAAGAAAAATCCAGTTGGGTCCAAAAAGATGTGGTAGCCAACTTAACCAAATGACAGCATAAAAGTCAGTAAGAAAATGACTGAAAAAATAATCTGCACTAATATTGCAAATTGTGACTAATACCTTTTATAAATGAATGACTGCTGACTTGACATTGGGAATGTGCTTTGAGAATTGCTTCTATTTTGTTTTGTTTTGAAGTTGAAATTTATTTGTGCTTGCGACCAGCAGTTGGCGTAATGGCTATGTCACTGGACTCCCATGTAGTCGACCACAGTTCAAGTCCCTGACCCGGTGGCTTAAACTCAGGCTGGGCACGTGTGCGTGCATGCCCAAGATCTCTAGAGGAGAATGGAGGAGAAGGGATTGCAGTGTTGCCATCCTCCCCAGGGGGTGATTTCTCTCTTTCTGTCTCTCTGTCTCTCTCACTGTCTTTCTGGTGAATGCACACACCATATAGCAAAAACCTCTCCAAAAAAAAGAGAAATCTACTTGTGCTGATCTGGATGTCTACTTTCTGACATATTAGAGCAGGGACAGTGGAGGACTGAGGTAAGTTATCCATATACTACTAGTTCATAATCATGGCCATGACACTTAATTCTCTGTCACTCAGTTACCTCATTTGGAAAATGAGAAAAAAATAACAATACCAATTATGTAGATTTTACGAAAATTAAATGAGATAACATATATACTAAGTCTATAGCACACCATTAAAACTCAAGAAAAATGTGCATCGTTTAATCCATTCCCATTTTTTAGCATAATGAGTTCTGGTGTCCAGAACTTGAGCCTCAAAAGTATCTTGGCATAGCTAAATAAAATGAAGCTGGCTGTCTTCAGTCATATAAAACTAATTTGCATGGTTTCAACAAACTGAGTAACTTTCCTGGTTCATCTAAATCACAACTACTTTGAATTTAAACAACTGTGAATAATTTAGAATTGCGAAGAATTTCACAAGTCCTGCATTAGAGAGAAAAAGTCTCTAATTTTTGAAATGGTCAGTTTATCAACTCTAATTAACTCTATAATCCCTTTCGGTTCTATTTAATTTATATGTATAACATTACTTCTTTCTAAATGAATGATCAAACTCAGTTCTCTAACATAATCCATAGTTTGAGTCCCTCTGAACAGAGAAGTGATATTCCAGAATTAATGTCATGTTAATTGAGTCTTCCATTTTTCTGAAATATTGTCAATAATTTTCTTATCCTATAAATGATGCAATGACATTAAAAAGATATGACTTTGCAATTTGAAGCAGTGATTTCTAGTTTTGTATATAATAGACAAATTTTTTATATTTTATTTATATTTTAAAAGCCTCCATATACCTTATTTCTTCAATAAATATTCTTCTGCTTACTTTCTATCCTTATAAATAAATGCAACTAAGCTGTGAGTATATCTATTTTGAATGCTTTACTCTTATGACTAACATTTATATTTGTGTTGGTTCTTCTGTTAATCAAATGAGACAGCTATTCATTTTGGAGAATTCTAAACACGTGCTTCTGTATTTGATGCAAACAGCTTAAATTTTTTTCAAAAGTGCTGTGTATGTATTGTGTAAAACTGACGTAATTGGGACCAGCAGGTGGCATAGTGGTTAAGGGGCTGGACACTCCCACGTGGCTGACCATGGTTTGAGTCCTGGACCTGGTGGCTTGCTTTCTCACTTTCTCTCTCTCTCTCTCTCTGTCAAATTAAAAATAAAAGAATGAATAAATAAAATTTAATAAATAGTTTTTTTAAAAAAAAACTGACTGAATCAATAAAGTTCTTTGCATATAACCAAAATACAACCAATTTTATAATTACAATACATCTATAGACCATTGGTTTGCTTTTGCATTACTTTCTTGGTAGTATTTCTTTTTTAAATAAATTTCAGTATTTGCTAAAATTACTCAATTTGATTTATTTCTTTTTGACTAAAAGGAAATAGCTTTAATATTATTTTTATTTGTTAAGTTATTTATTTTTATGAATGTTTTATTTTCTCATTCCACTTCTAAAATTTTATTTCCTCTTTGCTGTACTAATATACTTTTTAGACTTTTTCTCTATTAGAATAGTTTTCCTCATTTTTAATTGTTAATGACTCAATAGACTATCACCGCTTCTTGGCACCAGTGATAATTATGAAAGTTTCTATAGAAGACATGGGGAAGATGAGCCACCAGGGAGAAAAACATAAAGAGAGGAGCTGTGTATTCATCTTGATCAAAAATGCTCTCACTCCCCATATCTACTTCCATTCTCAACAAATTTCTCATACTTCAGAATCCACGTACACAAAATTTACTCACTCAGTCACCTGGACAAGTACTAAGCACTTTGAGAGCATATTGAGACGTGAAGTTACGTGATCATTCATTTTGTTTGTAATGTTATGCAATTAAAGCGGGTATTAATGTATCTTGCGGTAACAAAGTAGTTCCAAAGAATTATGCTTTCTTTGTGAAAATATTTTGCTGCCTTTTAATAATTTTTGGTTTTTGAGAGATTTTTGCTATAGGGTATATGTGCTTGCCCGAGAAACAAAGAGACAAAAAGTGGGAAATGATTTACCCTACCCCTAAGGGGGATGGCCACACCACAATCCCTTATCATCTTGAGATTTTGGACACGAATGCACACATGCCCAGCATTAGTTTTAAGCTCCCATGTCTGGTACTTGAACTGAAGTCAGCCATGTGGAAGTCCAGTGCCTTAGGCAGTATGTTACCTGTTCACCTTGCCTTTTAATAATTTTTAAATGAGTTCTCTTTTTCTCTGCCTTTGCCATCATGTACATATAAGTGGTCTTCAAAAAGTTCATGGAAATTGCATACTTATGAGAAAACTATTTGTGGATATTGAAATTTCTTTACACCAAACTAAAATTTTAATTCCCTTTTCTGATTTTTTGAAATTTTCTCATATAATAATTATTTACATTTAAGAAAAGAGGTGAAAAAAATACAGAAATAGGGAATGGAGGGTAACTTGATAGCCCATATAACCTGACAACCCATATTGAGCTGTCAGAAATGTAATGACATAAATTTTGTGTAGAAAAACAGAAAAATACATCATGACTTTCCCGACAACCTAATAATTTAATATTTATTTTCACTCAGATATATTTTATACTTAGAAGTATCCAGCATTCAGTGCTACTCAGATGCAAAATACCTTACAGATAGTCCTCCTTAAACAGATGATCTCGGTTCTCACTGTGTAAGAATCCTGGAGACTTGTCTTCTGGCTGCCAACTGACTTTAAATAAGTCATTTAGCCTGCCATGCTAAAATTTCTTCTCCTATAAAATTTTGGTGTTCAGAGTAAATTTTTACCAACCCTCACACTACAGACAGGGGCAATTGAAAACCTAAGGAGCTATTTGTACACTTAGAATAACTGAACTGCCGACTGACGCTTAATGGGTAGATCCCGCCATGTATAAACACTTCCACCCAATGAAGAATCATCCCAACTACAACATTAACGACAACCTTGTTGAGAGTCATAAACTGGGAACTGATTTTGAAAGCTATTTCCAACTCTAAAATTTCCTAAAAAGTGTTTTAGATTCTTCAGTTTTCTGCTCGTATCTCTTGACCTTTAATATTTCAGCGCATGTTCTGAATTCCAAGTGAACACTGTCTGGCTTTGCCTCAACATTCTCTTACAGCTTGCCATCAGCAGTCTATAGAAGAGCTGTTTGTCTGTTTGTTTGTTTGTTTTTAATATTCCTGGGGTCAGCTTTTAAATCATGGACTGATTCTACCTTTTTCCCTCCTGTGGGCAGTCAAGGGAATAGCTGAGGCATGTGCTCTAGACTATTTTCCAGAACTTCCAAGAAGAATTAAATTCCAGTATCCACAGTGTTTATGGACTTCACAAAGTACACTTTTCTGTATCCTTTTCCCACTTTCTTACTGGTATTCTTTTAAGTTAATTTATTTATTTCCTCCATGACAGAGAGAGAGAGACAGAAAAAGAGAGAGAGAGACAGGCAGAGATACAGTAGGTGTGCACTTCACTATCCACCCCCAAATTCAGCTCCCCTGGATTATGAACACACAAACATTGTCAGCCTGCTCAGGAGGCCGCAGGATGAGAACTCAGAACTTTTTCCAGGTGGGCCCAATTGCATTATCACTATACTACCACCTGGTCCCCCTCACTGGTGTTTCTTAAGATTACTTCCCAATAAACTCATTCTACATATATCCATACCTTAGAGTGTGCTTTTACTAGAATATAGACTAAAACAGACTGACTCTAAGTGAAAAAGAGGCTCAGACAATGAATGTATCTTTGCAGTATTTGTTTCAGGTGTCACTAAAGGATTTGCTATAGATGGAGGCTTGTGGGAATTTAAACAATAAGAAAAAACATGGAAGAATGTGCTGTCTGGGGGTGGGGGGTGGCATTTGGGTCATAGTGCAGATTTTGCCTCACTGAGATTTCGTAGTTATGTGAGACAGACCAGTTGGAGACATTTAGCCATTAGGAATGTTGAGGCATATAACTGATCCCATGTAGAATAAAACAAGAATTTATACACACCAAGGGCCCAGAGATATTCTCTAGGCATATATAAATTAGGAAACACTGATCCTTATTCTTATATTAATCTTTAAGTATTTCCTGGACATTAATAAAGGACTATGCTAAGCATGAGAATTTCCTAAACTTCATGAATATGAGACTTCACCTACCAACCATTACATCAGAAAATACCAAGGCAAAAACTTCTAATAAATAAAAAGATTCCCTTCTATGTATATCAAAAATAGCATCTAAGCATCTGGCTTTTCAAGAAATCACTTCAGCAGCATGTCACAGTAACAAACCTTTGTACATTGTGAAAATAAGACTCCTTGAGTATGTACCTAAAAATGCATTCACTCAGCAATGAAGTGTGAAAGTTATATAGCAGTCATGGTTACAACCATTAGAAAAATAAACACACTGATTTATGTCCAATTTCACAGTTGATTTATCAACTCTGCCTATTGGTAAAACTACTTCTAAAATTACCAGTTGTGATACTACTATTGTGACTGAATGGAAAATAGTGGAAATGATTAACAAAAGCCACAAAAAAAGGCTAATTTTTAATGCTCTATTTAGTATTTTAAGAATGCCAGAAAGTGTGTGGACTTTTGGAAAGAGAAGACAGAGAGCAAGAAGGAAAGTGAGAAAGCATACCCACTCCATGGGTATGGTCACTTTGCAATCCTTTCTCCATTTCTCCCTCCTTTTGGGATTTTGGCATACACCTATATGTGCCTGGGATGTTTCCTAAGCTTCCAGATCTGGAACTCAAACTATATAGTTGATCTGTAGCATTTTTAATCCATCTAACTGTGTTAGTATATAGATATCTCTGTTTTATATAATTTTACATAGTTTATATAGAAGAGTATGCACACACACATACACTCACACAGCTTTATGAAAGAACTATGTTTAGTCCCATTTTACAGAAAAGAAAAATTAGTTTCAGCGACATTAAGTAACTTGCCCAGAATCAAATAACTTAGAAGTACAGAATGAAGACTCCAACCAAGGTCTATCTGTAAACATATGCTTTCTCACTTTATGTATTACATTTTTTCAAAAGATATTGCCATATTCGAATATTTTTGGTAAGAAATAGAGAGACACATTCCATTTCACTGTACCTGTAGAATAAATACATATATGAAATTACGATTAAAATTATGGCACATTTTCTAGTGATTTTCACAGAAAAGAAAGGACTTAGGGTAGAGATCAAATTACCAAATCATTTTTGTCAAACAATTTTGAAAATAATTAAAAATTACTAAGAATTATCATCACACTAAACTAAAGCACTCCTTTTCTGTCCAAATACTGTTTTCAGAATGGCTTTCCATCTTTGATCCAAGGAAAACAGTCTTGGCAAATAACTACTACATACTTGTAGATCCTGTTTGGAATATCTCCTTCTTTTTGAAGATGTTAATTTAGTCATAGTAAGAAGTCAAGTCAAGCACATAGTTAGAAATTGATGTACATTAAAAAAAAAAAGAGGAATTGTGGTTAGATGCATGTCCCTCTCTCTCATATAGTCCCTAATGAGACCCAGAAGGAAGAGACACTGTGGGTATAGTTTTCCTTTTATATTGTAATATATTTCATATGTCTTAACATGTATTCATGATACTTACATTTCCTCATTAGCAATCTATCATCTGTACCAGTCGAGAATTGAAGGAGTGCATTCTAAATTTGGTCCCAATTTGATTCGCTATTTAGTCATGAGTAGTTACTGCTTACCAAAATCTTAATTCTCCTATTTTATAGATTATTTTATTAAAGATGGAGACAAAGGGAGGTTCAGCCACAGTGGCACAAGTCGTAGCTCTGCAATGCTGGAAGCCATGTTGGAAGACGGGTGGTTCAGATTCTGGGTCCATCTGAGTATTTGGGCCCATGCATGTATCCACATAACATTCAGACTGGCTGGAAGGCATAGAGGGGAAATGGGTTCTGATGAGATTCTGTCCAGGGTACTTCTCTTTCAGAAAGAGAGAGAGAGACTCCTGAAAGTAGAGTGACTCACTCAAGACAAACCTACTAACAAGCAGGTGAATTAAAATAGGATTTCACAGAATCAGCAGATGGCATAATGGTTATGTCACTGGACTCCCACATAGCAGACTGCTGTCTGAGTCCAGAATCTGATGACTTAAAACTCACATTAGGCGCATGTGCGTGCATACTCAAAATCCTGAGGGGAGAAGGGATTGTGATGTGGCCATCTCTATCTCTCTGGTGAGTGAAACAAGCAAACAAACAAAAAAACACACCAGGATTTCAGACTCCAAGATCAGTGTTTTTAAAATATGTATGGGCGGCTTCTTTCTTATATTATTGCATGTTATATTATCACTGTAGCTTCTAAATTTAATTTGAAAATTCAGTAATTCTATGGCATTCTAATCTCTAAGCTTTACCATATAAAGTATGAGAAATCCAGAATCACATGTATTATTTGAAGAGAGAAAGTCAAATTTTTATAAAGAAGTTTCACTTAAAGGAGAAAAAATAATGGGCCAACTTGTATTCAAGCCTGGGATAGACACTGAATTCTGTCATCAACAAATCCATGAGGGAAGGAAAATGTTTCAGAAGCAAACTTTCAGCAGAAATATTGGCAAATCCATAATTACTATAGCATTGTAGTCTGTTTCCCTAACATGCTATATTTTATTCTTTTGAAGAAATTAATTTACTTTTTGAAGTGTTCATTGCTTAGATTAAGATTGAGTTTTAGAAATATATCCTAAATAATTTATGCAGGAGAAAAGTATACTCTTCCCCCAAAAGTGCAATATACTAATTTGAAAATGATCTATTTTCTGTAATCATTTTACATTTCACTCCCCTGCTGAAAAGTTAGGATCTGTTTTTTTTTTTTCTTTTTCATTTCCTGCATGAGAGTTTTTATGCACTACAATTCAAGAATATTAGTCACACAATCTAGCTTTTATTAAAATTCCATTTCCTTTTTACTGTAAGAATGTAAGCTACATCAATGTGATATAATATAGATAAGCAGGGGGAAAGACCTATGTCTTAAGATACTATTTTTTAACTATTATCAAGTGGGTAGATTAATTTCCTGAAATATTGAAGAATATCAATGTTTTACTAAGGATTCTTTCTAAAGATACTCTTTTTGTTCATGTTTTTCTTTTTTTAAAATTCTTACTTTTTTGTTGTTAGCTTTTATGTACCATTCTACTCAGTAAAAAGGAGTTTCAAAAAGTTCATGGAAAATGGAATTTCAAGTACAAGTATATTTTAGTGCAAAAAATTTTAAAGTTGATGCATTACTTGTTATAATATGCATCTCTATAAACTTTTTAAAATTTAATTAATAAATGTATTTAATTAATTTACCATTATTATTGATAGTAGTACTATTTTTAAATTTGACTATAGGCCATGTGCGCCTACCAAAAATAGACAGAGAGAGAGAGAAAGTAAGAAAACCAGTTCTAGAACTCAAGTCATGGTCGACTATGTGGGAGTCTAGCACCT
Source organism: Tupaia belangeri chinensis (assembly GCF_000334495.1). Taxonomy (NCBI): domain Eukaryota; kingdom Metazoa; phylum Chordata; class Mammalia; order Scandentia; family Tupaiidae; genus Tupaia; species Tupaia belangeri. The sequence goes on from NW_006160223.1 coordinate 245,595, forward strand.
TTAACCACCATGCTATCTGCTGACCCCCCCTCCATGAACTATTTGAGAACCTCTTGTATTTACAGCTTTGTAGTTATTTCAAAGACATTAATACAAAATAATCAACTTCAAATATTTTTCCTTGCTCCAAGCTATTGGAGCAGATATAGAATTTAAGGGAGCTATCTGTATATACATCTATATATTTCATTTTCAAGTAATTTAAAATCTCTTTCAGTAGTGGCAAAGCAAGTAGATTAAGCTGCTAAACATTTATTTATTTATTTGTTTGTTTTAGAGTGAGATTTTTGCTATAGGGCACATGTGCTTACCAGAGAGAGAGAGAGAGACAGAAAGCAAGAAATCACCCCCCAGGGGGATGACCACACCTCAATCCCTTCTCCTCCATTCGCCTGGGATATAGGATGTGCATGCACACATGCCCTATGTGAGTTTTGGTTTTGTTTTGTTTTGCTTTTTTGAGAGAGAGATTTTTTTGCTATAGGGTGCATTCACTCACCGGAGAGACAGAGAGAAACACCCCCAAGAGGAGACAGCCACTCCAAAATCCCTTCTCTTCCATTCTTCTCCTGGAGTCTTGGGCACGAACGCACTCATACCCGGCATGAGTCTCAAGCCTCTGTTTTGAGACTCAAACCACACTTGGCCATGTGGGAGTCCAGCAATGTAACCATTACTCCATTTACTGGTCCCAATCCTTGCATGAGTTTTAAGGCTCTGGGTTCAGAGCTCAAACCGTGGTCGACTGACTACATGAGAATCCAGAGACATAACTGTTATTCCAATTGCTGGTCCCCTGCTAAAAATTTTTAAGTGTTTCAGGAAGAGAAGTCCCAGACATGTAGTTCTATTCATATGGATAATTATAAAACACTTTTGCTTTAGAGTACTTGGGTTTCTGCCCATGTAGCTCTTTATTGGCTGTATTGAGATTGGTTTTAGGGTTTACTTCATTTTAAACACACACTGATGTGCCCACATTGACACTGCCTGTGGGAGCCATGATCTTTTCCTCTAGTCTTAGGCATGTTGAGTCTTTTCTCATGACAAATAACCAATAGCATATTAGGAAAATAATTACAATTTGTGTATCTGATACTGAAGACATCTCCCTATTTCAGTCTTTCTTGAACCTCTCACTCAAGAAAAACAATTCCATGTCATTAATATAGTTCTATGGAAAGATTCATGTGGAGGAACTGAGGCCACCTGCTAACATCTAATACCTCTTTGTCATCCATAAGATTAGGCAATTTTGAAAGCATATCCTCAAGTGCCAGTCAAGCCTTCATGACTGCAATACTTTTTTAGGTTTTGCCATAGGGCACATGTACATGTGCATGTCAGAGAGACAGAATGAGGGAAAGCAGAGATATCATTCTCTAGTGGGGATAGCTATGCTGCAATCACTTTTCCTCCATTTTTCTCTCAGGATTTTGGGTATGTACACACATGTGTCTGGCATGGTGTTTCAAGCTGCAGAGTCCAGGACTCAAACACAGTCAGCCATGTGAGAATCCAGCCACCTTAACCACAGCACCCTACTTGCCCAGCACTGGCTGAATCTTAACTCAAAGCTATGGGAGACCCAATGCACATAATTAAGCCATTCTTATATCCCTGACCTACAGAAATTATGTGAGATGATAATTCTTTAATGCTCTTATAAGCTACTAAATTTTTGAACAGTTATACAGCAATCAATAACTATTATACAGCGTTTTCTTGATTTAAAATTTTACTTAGGCTCTAGTGACTTCTAACTAATGGAGATGAAGATGCAGCTCTTGTTGAAAATATTAAGTTGTAACAAATGGCATAGAAAGGAATAATGCTATAAACCATTTTCTTTTACTTTACCACACTTCTAAAATTGCTAACAAATTACTTGAGAATGTTTCCAAGACTCACATAATACTATTGGCTCATGTTGTACTGAAGTTAATCAATCAACTAAAATGCTCATGTATTTTTTTTACATAATCAGCATTTTCTTCTACATATCTGTGTAAATATGTGTTTTTGTATGCTTGTTTTTATTAAATATAGGCCTTTATATTTACATAAGTTTTCTCTTGTGAAGAAACATCTAATTTCTTACAGTATTACAACATATTTTAGTTAAATTACATTTTTTCTAACATACTAACCAAGTCTCTCATAGTGATATAGTCTCTAAAAGTAATAAGAACACCTTTGACATCAGTGTTCAAGTCATCTGTGAAACAGATCAGAGAAGAGACAAAAGGCATTTTATGTACGAATAGGATGACATTATTTCACTAATTAACTCAGGTTTTAGTTTTTAAAAGTGGTCTGTGAATCTTTGGTTTCATTCTTGAACCCTTTTTACTCTCTACTTTTCAAATTTGGAGTTGTAGATTATTTGAGAGCTATCCTAACCTGAGATGGCAAGGGTACTTGGTTGCATTTGAGTGTTTTTAATCAAGGGAGTAGAGAGAAAATGAAAGCACTAGTTCTTTCTTTTCACCTAATATTTTCACCATTTATCTCTCAAAATATTAAAGGCTATCTATTGCTATAGGCGAAGACGATATTAATATAGCTTCACATCTACATGATAGGAGTGCTTATATCTACCTCTAACCAGGCAAGAGGCTAAATCCTGAGAATCAGCATGGGGAATTAGCACCACCATTCACATCCTGTGTCTTTAACACTGAATCTTATGGTATTTTTTAGAACAGAATTAAGTCTAAGGAAGAGATAAGCTCTTTCTCCCTCACTGCTCAGGCTCATTTGAACTCAAAGTCTATTAGACAGGTTGAGAGTCCTTCAGCCAAGTGTTTATGAGTAGCTGAGATCTATTGCTAGATTCAACAATTCAGCTCTCAAGAGGAAGGCAAGAGAAACAATTCAAAAGAAATTAATCGGTACTCACTGATAAGTTGTGCAGGATAAAATACACAGGAAAAGATAAGAATATATTTTGACCTACTCATATTTCTCGAGTAGTTTTATTTGGTTTAGTTTGGTTTTATCTTCTAGATCTAGTTTAAGTGTATTTACTTATTTAGGAAGATTTTTGCTATAGGGTACGTGATCTTGCCAGAGAGACAGAGAGATAGAAAGTAAGAAATCACCCTCTTAGAGGGAAAGGCCATGCCACAATCTTTTCTCCCTCAATCTCCTCTTGGGATTTTGGGCATACACACATGTACACCCAGTGTGTTTTAAGCTGTTGGGTCTGGGATTCAAACCATAGTTGACCACATAGGAGTCTAGTGCCTTAACTGTTACACCACCTGCTGACCCCACAGTTTAAATTTAAATCTATTATTTCAATAAAATAATGCTTGAAATGTTAATAAAAACTTCTTTAATGATATTCTTTACAATTTCTAAAAGACGTGAAAGTGTATATTGAGAAAAATGTTTAATACTTGGGTTTTCCCTGTAGAATCTTAAAAACACACTTTAGTGATCAGCACAGGAGTTTTTGACATGCTCTGTTTCTGACCTGGGATGATTCACCCTCCTTAGGTAACCTGGTGGTCCCCCACTCCTGGGAAGTCACCATGTTTATGTTGAACTTAGTGTGGACACCAGATTGGCACAGCACACTATAGCCTACAACCCCTGGACTCCAGCAATCCTCCTGCCTCAGTCTGGGGGTAGCTGGTATTATAGGAATGAGCCACTGTGAAGCAAGCCAGGCTATGAAGGAGAGACATTGTATGTCTCCACTTAATATATAACAAGTGTCGGGACTCTATAGCAGAAACTGAAAGACTAAAGGATATAGAAACATGGTAAATGGTTATGAATATCAGATACAGTGTGAGAAGAGGGTGAGTGAAGAAGAAGAATCTGAGGAAGGACATTAAGGAGAAAAATAGAGTGGTAAGTCATTTACGAGTCAAAGAAATGGATTATTATCTATTGAAGATAATGTCATAGTATTGTTAAGGGACTGGTGAGAAATGTACACATGTTGGAATATTCACTGTGGAAGTTCAGGAACATGTGATTGAATATATAAAAGAAATTGAAATAATAAAATAAAATAAAATAAATAAATAAACACATTTTACTTTCAAGAATTAAAGTTGTACCTCAATTGTTATCAGAGCTTAGAAATTAAAAACATTTCATCAAGGAGCAGCAGTTAGCATAATGGCTATGTCACTGGACTCCCACGTAGTCGACCGCAGTTCGAGTCCTGGACCTGTTGGCTTGAACTCACGCTGGGCACGTGTGCGTGTGTGCCCAAGATCCCGAGAGGAGAATGAAGGAGAGGGGCTTGCGGTGTGGACATCCCCCGCGGGGGGGGGTGATTTCTCGCTTCCTGTCTCTATGTCTCTCTCTGTCTTTCTGGCGAGGGCACAAGCCCTAAAGCAAAAAAAAAAAAATGTCATCAGTATATTTTTTTTTATCAATTTGTGTGTCAGTTTAAATTTTATAATAGCTAGAGATCTTGGACCAGCAGTTGGCGTAATGGTTATGTCGCTAGACTCCCATGTAGTTGATCACGGTTTAAGTACTGGATCTGGTGGCTTAAACTCACGCCGGGCGTGTGTACGTGCATGACCAAGATCCCAAGAGGAGAATGGAGGAGAACGGATTGCAGCGTGACAATCCCCCTAGGGGGTGATTTCTTGCTTTCTGTCTCTCTGTCTTTCTGGTGAACACATGCACCCTATAACAAAAACCTCTCTCCTCCCCCCAAAAAAGGAAAAGAAATAGCTAGAGATATTCATTTTTAACAACTCCACATGAATTTAAGAGATGCAATTCATCTAGTAATGTAAAACAGAGAAGACATTGAACTTTGTTGTTATGAAATGTGAACTTAAGTCTCCATGTGAATTTGATATGATACTCAATTTGTTAGAGTTTACTAGCCAACTTTTTACATGATGCATAATGTGTCCCATTCATATCATGGTTGGGAAGATAAAAAAGAAAATGATCCTTCAAATAGTAAGTGACATATTTACTTGAGCTTAAAAGGCAAAGTGAGAGTGGTTTTTTGGTTTATTTTTATTTTAATATGGAAGTAATTTTTACTTCATTTGATAGCAAAATGGGAGCATTCTAGGCTGAAATTATAATTGATGATAGAAACTTTGCTCACATTGGCTTTACCTCTATTCTTTTCTATACATCTCATCGTCGGTTTATTCTATACTGAGAAAAAGTGATATTAAGGTCAAATACTGAATACTTGACTTACTTTTTAGAGGAAAATGCATTTCTCTGTTATTCAGTCTAGGCAGAATCAAAATATAAAGAGAACTGCAAATTATGCATAACAAAAAAAAATTTACCCCCCAAAATGATAATAACTGAAAAAGAAGTTTAAGGGAGACAGTATGGAGAGATAGGGGAGTTTAAACTTTGAAACTCCTGTTGAGAAAATGGGTAATCTTAGAAAAAGTATTTAAAAATGTAATTTCTCCAATTGATAGTCTTCTAATCTTCGAAATGAAAGAAATAATGCAACTAGTAGGTTTCTTATCAGTGTGAAATTATGTAACCTTTGTTATCATTACACCAGTAAACGTAGGCAAAGTATCATTTCTACAAAAAGATAATCTTCAAATTCCTTTATTTTTTCTTTTTTTTTTTTTTGAGAGATTTTCACTGTAGGGCGCGTGTGCTCGCCAGACAGACAGAGAGAGACATAGAGAAAGAAAGCAAGAAATCCCCCCCCAGGGGGGATGGTCACGCCGCAATCCCTTCTCCTCCATTCTCCGCTCGGGATCTTGGGCACGCACGCACACGCGCCCTGCGTGAGTTTTAAGCCACCGGGTCCGGGACACGAACCGCGGTCGACTACATGGGAGTCTAGCGACATAGCCATTACGCTAACTGCCGGTTCCCAAATTCCTTTATTTTCACAAAGTATTCCATGATCTCTTTTTGGAGAGCAAGTGGGTATCAGTATTAATTTTTCTCTATAACAAAATTGTCTGCTCATCCTCATGTTAATTTCATAGTGTTTAAAAAACAGCTTTTCTTTGGTAATAACAGACATGAGTGGATGCACACAAGAATGACAGGGAAATAGATGAGCACCCTTTAAAAGGTCTGGGCCCTCCAGACTGCCAGATCTTGGGCACATGCCCAATTTTCAGGTGACCTAGACAGGCAACTGGAACTACTTTGCTATGTAGGATCCAGCTTCAGTTCAGCACTGGATTATTGCTGCACCATGGAGCTGGCCTCTTGCAATTCTCCCATACGATCATGAAAATCTCTATCAAACTCCTCTTTAAGCAATGACTTATTAAGAGTCAGAAGTGAACTGTGAAGTTACTTAATAAATTACAGCATACATTTTAAAAATTAAAATAAACTTTAAAAATATGAATTGAGAACAGCAGATGGCATAATGGTCATGTCCCTGGACTCCCATGTAGTCGACTGCAATTCAAGTCCCAGACCTGGTGGCTTAAAACTCATGCCAGTTGCATGTATGTGCATGCCCAAAATTCCGAGAAGAGATTGGAGGAGAAAGGATTGCAGAATGGCCATCCCCCTTGGGGGGTGATTTCTCACTTTCTGTCTCTCTGTCTGTCCAGCAAGTGTATGCACCCTATAGAAAAAAAAAATTCTCTTAAAAAAATACATATAAATATGTGTGTGTGTATACACATACATATATATGAATTAATTGAATAGTTAAATGTTTCCTCAATTTCTTGTGGTAAGTATAAGAGATAAAGTTTGGGACTTTTAGATGTTAAATGACCTTAATGATCTCATACAATTTTTTACAATATAGTAAAGAATAGGTGATTACTTAATATTTTCCCCAAAAGAATCATGAAAATTGTACTAAGAGGCCAGGCGGTGGTGCAGTGGGAACACGATTTGACCCGTATGGGGAAAGCCCTGCATTTACATCTCAGGATCTCTCTGAGCACGCACACATACGCCTGTGTCCTGGATTGGCTGACTGTGGCTGAGCAAACAGCATGAAGATCTTGTTGGGAGTGCCTGTCTCTCTTCCTGTCTCTATCTTTGTGTCTTTCTCTCCTTGATCCTCTTTGTGTCTCTTTCTCATAAAAATAATCTTTAAAGAAAACAGTATAATGTACCATAATATTGGTATTAACAAATCGAAAGAGAGTGAGATAAAAGAGAGTTAAAACAACTTTGGAGATATATGGTAGTGAAATGAAAAAGCTTAAACTTACATTATAATATTGACAGTAAGGAAGTAGGATAAATCTGAGTAACATTGACTTGGTGGAAAGAGACAGTAGCTCCCAATCCTGATAGAAATGACCTTGAATGAGCAGAACTATAGTGACTACACAGTTTAGGCTCAGAGGGTGCCATTCTGCTGCATAGAGTAGCTAACAGTCTAGGTCGAGAGCACGCCTCTCAAGACTTAGAAGAAATAACAGGTATGAGAATTGCAATTAAGCAGTTTAAGTCACTAGTTGGATAGCTTTTTTGGTAACAAAGTCTAGAGTGTATATACACACACACACACACGTACATTTTAATTTGTTGTAGGGTATGTGCACTTGCCGGAGAAAGACAAAGAGGGAGCGAGATAGTGAGAAAGCACCCTCTCCTGCCATGGGGGTTATGCTGCAATTCTTTCTCCTCCATCTCTCTCTTTTATTGAGATTTTGGGCCTGCACACACACATGCACTCAGCATGTTTTTTAAACCACTCCGTTGGGGATGACAATTGCATGGTGAGTCATGTGGGTTCCAGCTGACTTAATCACCAGACCATGGTCTAGCTAAGGAATATACTGTTTTGAGTCTGGTGACCTGGTTGGGAAACTAAAGATTCTGAGGTATATACAAGGATATGCAAACTCTGAAAATGGAACCCTGAAGCTACTTTCTCAGGAAGGTGACTGTGAGAATCCAAACTTAACAAAACATGCAGTCATATAGAATTCCTACTTTTTGGAAAGAGAATCCGAATAACCTGAAAAATTGTATTGCATCAAAAGCTATTGTCTTCAAATAATATAGCTATAAGAGAGGTTCACTTAGATTGTGGCCTCTCCCCATCTTGGTTGTCTTCTCCTTTAACCTGTGGTACATCTACCTCTCTACTTGGATAAACCAATTCTTTACATTGGATGTGGTTATTTGTCATTCAGTTGAAACATATGCCTTCCTTAAGAAGTAAACACCTAGGTGTTCACCTTAGTTTAAGTTCTGCAATATAGCTCTGTTCCAAACATAGAGTCTGCAAAGATTGTTGCTTAGTAAGTGTCTCTTTATGAAAATCATCTCATAAATATTTGAACTTACAGGATATATAAACTCTGAGATTACCCCAGCCCTTGGCAATGGATCAGATATGTTCATTGATCCAAATTCTGATGAAGAAGTATCACTGCTCTAAAATGGTTAAGATATATTTTGCACAAAGTCCTGCTTTAAAAATAAAAATAAATGCCTGTCCTGCATAGAGCAGGATAGAGGACTTGTCTCTTTTTCTCTGCTCTTAGGTTTACATGATCATAGCTGTCAGGAAATTCAAAGAAAAACATCTCTGAGGAGAGTCCAGGTTCTTCCAGTCAAACTGTTATGCCCAAATGTTACACAAGAGCATGAGCTGACATCATTCCTTACCTGCCTCGTCAGACACAGGGAAGAACAGAAAAAGCATAGAAAAGAGATATGTTCCATTTTCCTGGTTACTGCCCCTGTCAAGAGTTAAAACTGGACACTCCCTCCCCCTTCTGGTGTCTACTCCAAGTCACAATTCACAGACAATATAAGGCTCAGTCACCAATGGGAGAAAACGTAAGACAACGAGTTTATACCTTGAATATGAAATTTTGACTTCATAGACTCTCTTCTCCAAAAGAACATATTCAACTGGAGGTGGTAAAATCTATAGATGGGTTTATTTATTTATTTTAAATGTGATACTATCTAGAATATTGACAAGCATGAAGGCAAATATGACTTTTTTTTTTTTGGAGAGGTTTTCGCTATAGGGCATGTGCGCTTGACAGACAGAGAAAGACATAGAGACAGAAAGCGAGAAATCACCCCCCAGGGGGGATGGCCATGCCACAATACCTTCTCCTCCATTCTCCTCTGGGGATCTTGGGCACGCATGCACACGAGTTCTAAGCCACCGGGTCTGGGACGCAAACCGCGGTCGACTACGTGGGAATCCAGCGACAAGCCATTAATGCTAACTGCTGGTTCCCCTCTTTTTTTTTTTTTTTTTGAGAGAGATTTTTGCTATAGGGCAGGTGCACTCACTGGAGAGACAGAGTGAAACAGAAAGTGAGAAATCGCTCCTGCCAGGGTGATGAAAATGCCATAACCACTTTTTCTCCATTTTCCTCTCAGGATTTTGATCATGGACACACAGGTGCCCAACCTGAATTTGAAGTCGCCAGGTCCGGGACTTGAACTGCAGTCAACTATGTGGAAGTCTAGTGATGTAAACATTATACCATCTGCTGATCCCTGTGACTTTTTTTCAATAGTCAGAGGGCATGTGCACTAGTGGAGAGAGACAGAGAGACAAAAAGAGAGAAATGGAGAACAGAGCCCTCAGTGGAATGTGGTCATGCCACAATCCCTTCTCTTCCTTTTCTACACTTTGTCAGAATTTGGGGTACCCCCACATGCACATCTAGCATGTTTTTTTAAGCTTCTGGAGATGATATTTGAACTGTGATTGACCATGTAGGATTTAGCTTCCATAACGTCTAGGTTATGGAACTAGTCTAGAAATATGACTCTTAAGCATTTAAACTAAAATGATCAATGCACCAACTTCTGAAAGGTATAGGTAATGTAAAATGAGAAGCTTAATTCAGTTCACTTAAATTTACTCTTAAGTTATTTAAATAATAATTATATATTTTTAAAGTTTATTTCTTTCTTCTATGAGCAAGAGGGAGAGGAAAAAAAAAAGAGACAGAAGGACAGAGACAGAGAGACAAAAAAGGCAGAGAAACAAGCAAATATAACGAGATCTTCATACTAGGATCCACCCACAGCCTCAGCCAGCCCTGAATCATGGGCATAAACAGATGCTGATGATGTGTTCAGGGAGGTCTCCAAATGTGGACCCTGGCCCTTCCCAGACGTTACAGCCTCACAGAGCTCTGCATTATCACTTTACTACTGTCTGGTCCCAGTAAAAGGTATACTTCTTAAAAATTATTTTAAGTAATTAAGGGAGGTATATTCTTTAAGTGTATTTGTTTCAATGTAATCAGTGATAATGACTTTTTAGTGCACTCAGTGAATCTCCAGAAAGTATGGTTAAAGCAATTGACAAAGAGCTCCTCACAACCATTGTTCTCTGGTCTGCATATCTCCAGGTATGCCATGAATGATCCTGGGAAAACTGTTACCTTACACAGAGATGCATTTTTTGTCACATAGAACATTTGCCTGGGAAAAAGGTTTTTTTCTTGTTTGTTTTTTGTTTGTTTTCCCCTTTCATAAAACCTTAGTATTACAAGATCACTAACTTTATATGAAAAGCAGAAGAAATAAAATAATAAAGGCAAAATTTATATGACTCAAAGAGCAATTAGCAACATTAAAGTTTATTTATTTATTTTAAAGAGAGATTTCTGCTATAGGGTGTGAGACAGAGAGATAGAAATTGAGAAACCAGCCCCCTGGGGGAAATGACCATGTCACAATCCCTTCTCCTCCCTTCTCCTCTCAGGATTTTGGGCACACACGAACATATGCCTTGCATAAGTTTCAGATCTTTGGGTCTGGGTTTCAAACTTCGATCGGCCATGTGGGATTCCAGCACCTTAACCACTATGCCACCTGCTGGTCCCTAAAGAAAGTATTTTTAAAAGATGCCTTTTGATACTGAATAAGACCATTTCTTTCACTGGACACAAAAATAAAGTAAAATAGAAAATACGGAATTGAAATGTACTATTACATGTGATGCAAATTTGAGTATAAGGTCTTTAGAATATTCTGGACTATGCCTCAGTGGCGAGTCAGTACAATATTAAACTATCATGCTGGAAGTCACATGATCGACCATGAATTCTGCTCTCCAGCCTTGTGGCCACAAACACAGAAGGTGCATGTGGCCTGATCTTAAAGAACTAGAGGGCGAGAGAAAGGGAATTGTGGCATAATGAGACCTCCTGAGGTGTCTGTCTTTGTGGTCTCTCTTTTCTGTGCATAAATGTGCTGTCCATAATGAGTTAAATAAATAGGTAAATAAAAGGAATCTGTACTGAAAATACACATTTACTTTGGAAAGGTATAGCACTTCTTTGAAAATTTTATTATCTTTTCATATTTATAACTTTCTCATTGCATAAAAAGTCTTTAATAACAGAGACTGTAGCTAATTGTTTTTTGAGCTCTCAAAACTTAAACAAGTATACCTTATGAGAATCATTGTTTAAATTTCTCTAACCCACTGAAAAACAGGCTTTTATTTAGAAACTAACTGCTTAAATTTAAGGGTGTTATTCATGGAAATGCCAATTTTTAGAGAAATAAAGGAGAACTTAGAGTGATTTAATACAAACAAATCTAATTTCACAGTTGAAGAAACAAAGACTTTAGAAATCAAACAAATGGTCCAAAGCTATACAATTAGTTAGTGTTGTAAAACTAGTTAGGAATCAGACCTTGTAAGTTCCCATCCACTGCTCATTAACCCAAGTAATAATTCTTTCTTTTCCTTCTATAGGTTCTGATTTATAAGGTTCAACTTCTGCCAAATGGTCAAATTTTATCAATATAATTGATTTTAATAGCAGTGAATTTAAGATATTCACCTACATTACAGATTAAGGTAATATATCCCAGACTTGACATTATTTTATGTGAAAGACATAGCCTTTAACCATCAATTTATATTGTAACAGAAATGTGTCTGCTTAAAAAAATCAAAACACTCCCCCCAAAACAACCCTCAAAACTAATTCAATTATAGAAAATGCTAATAACATTTTAAATGTCCAGATGATAGGAAAAGTGAGATACATCACATTTAAATTACATTTTATTTGAATGAGTTCTGTTTTCAATTCTTGCGATGTCTTTAATAGGTCTTCAGCAAACAAGAATGCTAACAATGACTATTAGCCATAGTTCAAAAAATCTGAATAACTTTTTCAAGAAGCATGTAACTGGACCCAAAATGAAAAATAGTAATAATAATAATTCTAGTCTTCAAAGAACCTGGAAAGGACTTGAAAAAAATAAAGAAATTTTAGCCCAGTAGACTATTTAAGGAAGCCAAATCTCACATGGCTGACCACAGTTCAAATTCCAGCTTTGACACTTGAAAAACATACCAGATATGTGTGTGCCCAAAATCCTGACAGTAAGGAAAATTGGACGAGATGGGATCGTGAAATGAACTTGCCCCGGTGGGGGTACTTTCTCCTTCTCTCTGTCTCTGTGCTTTCTTTGGCGATTAAAAATTTAGACATATAACTAATGTAAAACTTTTATTGTTTTTCTATTCTCTAAGCATTAATTCTAAAAAAGCTAGTCCAAAACCGAGGGACAGTAATCACCAGCTAAATACAGACTATGGGGAAAGAGACTTAGATTGGTGTTACTGTTACATTGCAGTAATATTTAACAGCAGTTACGCTTTTGTGTGTAAATTTAAATTAGATGGTATCTGCTTATAGATTATTAATCAAACAAAAATATTCAACTGAAGCTTTCTCTCATGATTAAACTTTTATTTTGCATAATATGCCATTTGCACTTCATCTGCAGCTGCAACCTCACTGATATAAAAGAAATGTCAACTTCAAAGTTGCCATCTCTTAGAAATTATACATTCAACTTTGTGGATTAATGATATAAGTAGCCTATTCTTAAGATAATTAGATGTGAATAAACCATGCTTTAGAGGCAAAGAAGCAAAAATCTTTTTTTCCTAAAAATGTATAAGAATGGATTACCTGAAGAATTTTATTTTGTGTTTTTCAATCCAAATATTGAAATCAATTTATGCATTTAATAAGATTGGTATGTAAATTTAAAATTTCAGGGAAGAACCATTGTCATGATTCTTTTTCAAAATACCTTTCAATGTATTTGACAAAATTTATTAAAATCTATCATTTGGATGGGATAAAGTTATTACATTTTTACCCTATTCAATAATTATTGAACATGAGGTTTACGTGCTTGAGATTAAGAAGTAAGCTCTTAAAAATTCAATTCTCACATATAAACAGCTATAAATGCTGGATAAAATATGAAAAACAGCTGGCTGAGGGTTTTGGAAGATAAACAAACCAGAGAGTGTTTGAACGAAAGTCAGCAGTAGAACTAGCATAGAGTATGATTTCCATTATTGGTGATTTTTTCTCAGGGTAACTGCTGTTTCAGAGGACACAGGCTAAAAATGACTTCTGAGGGGACAGAATGATGCCACAGCAGTTAAATGCAATGCACTGCAAGGTTAAGCTGCATGAAAAGGTTCATGGCCAGGGTGCCTCGGTATGCCAGACATGCATGTGTCCATAAGTCAGGGTGACTAAACTGGGAGTGGATGGTGGCATCAAGATCCTGTTAGAGGTGTTAAGTCTCTGTCATTTTCTCTCTCTCTCTCACTCATTCATAGAATAAATAAATAAACTTTACCAAATTTAAAAGTATGACCCCCAAGCCCAGCTTCGGAGGCACCAATGGTCAAGTACTGCTGCAGGAGGCTGGGTCCACACATAGAGCCAAGAACTGGGTTCTGGACCAGCCTGAATTATCTGGGGATTGGAAAACACCTGGAATCTTGGATAACAGTGAGGGTGGAGCAGAGGATAACCACAGTGAGAGCCTGCCAAAATTCTTCTCTCTCTCACTAAAAAAATAAAATAAAATAATAAAATAGAGTATCCAAGTGAAAGAACTCTGGGGAACATTTGCTGCAAAAGAATAAGGGACATTAAGAAAAGAAATCCAGGGAAGTTCAGTTTAGTTCATAAGTCCAGTCCAAGTTCCTAGTTGACCACTAAGCCACTTTGCGGGTCAGTAGAGGACGGTGGATGAAATTGAAGTAACTTAAATGTAAGAATTGCAAAACAGTTGTGATCTGAGACATGGAACACTGCAGGGTTGACAGTCTGCTACTGGACCCTAACCAAGTCAAGCACCTTCTAAAATCAAAAGCATCAATAATCTGTAAGAGGGGATAAATACAATAGAATCTAGAATCTATACGGCATAACACTCACAACATCCAGGATGCAATCCAAATTACTCAATATAAGACCAAGAATGTGAGGCAGTTCCAAGGTAGAACATAATCATCAGGTGCCAATTGGAATGGTTCAAAAGACAAAGTTACCATGAGGATTTCTGGCAGCTATTGTAACGGTATCTGTAGGGGAAATAGAACTGCATTTATAATAAATGAGAATAAGAAATTTAAGCAAAGAACTGGACAGCAAATAAAGAAATAAAAATAAACTTTGCAACTGAAATAAACATCTGCAATAAAATTGCTAAATGGGTTTAGCAGAATGGAGATGATGGCAAAAAAGCCAGTAAACTTGAAAACTATCTCTAGGTTTCATTACATCCAAAGATGAGACAGAGGAGAAAAGAAAGATCTAAAAAATTAATAAACAGAGCCTAGGGGACCTATGGGACAACGTTAAAAGTTCTAACATATAGGTCATTGTGTCTCGGGAGAGGAAAGAAAGAAATTGGAGCAGAAGACCTGTCAAATATTTTTTTTTTCTTAAAATGGTCACATAGATGTAGGCAAAGAATAAAAGTAGCTACTAGGGTTTCTAGAAGTAGGGGTACAAATTATTTAATTTTTCTTATTTATTCATGTATTCATTTTAACTTGACCAGAGACACAGAGAGAGAGAGAAAGTGAGAAAGCAAGTCACCAAGTCTGGGACTCAAACCATGGTTGGTCATGTGAAAGTGTCCAGCGTTGTAACCACCACATCATCTGCTGGTCTCATTTTTCTGTAGACTTTGAAAAATGACTTTGGAGTTTTAAAGAAATATAAATTACATAGAATAGGTATAGTAATTAAAAAACAACAAAAACAAACAAAACAAACAAAAACAAAAACAACTTGCAGACTAACACTACTGATTCCAGTATTAAACATAAAGCTAAGTAATTAAGACAGTGTGGTATTCTACAAAGCAGTGATAATTGAAACAGTAGTTCTGGCACAAAAATAGATACATAGACCAATGGAACGGAATAGAAAATCCAGAAATAAATCCTAAATCATACAGATTTTGCTATAGGGTGTATGCACTCACCAAAGACAGAGAGAGACAAAGAGACAGAAAGAGACAAATTACCCCCGGGGGGGATCGCCATGCTCCAATCCCTTCTCCTCCATTCTCCTGTTGGTATCTTGGGCACACACATACACATGCCCAGCATGAGTTTAAGTCACCAGGTCTGGGACTTGAAACACAGTCATCTACATGGGAGTCCAGCAACATGGCCATTATGCCAACTGCTGGTCCCTCAACCTCATTTTTAATACTCTTTAATATTTACTATTGAACTGTTCAGGCTCTTCCACAATTTTCTCTTTCAAAAATAAAAATTTGCTCAATTATCATATCTATTAAATTTTTCCAGTAAAAGCTAGCCTGAGCTAGCCTTAAGGACTTGGCATATCTGAATATTTTTTCTTCTTTCTTCTTTTCTTTTTTTAAACTTCTTTTTTCATAGAGACTTTTGTCATAGGTGTGTGCACTCATCAGAGAGAAAGACAAAGTCAGTGAAAGGAAAGTGAGAAATTACCCCCCAGGATAGATGGCCATGCCATAATCCCTTCTCCTCCACTCTCCTCTAGGGATCTTGGGCATGCATTCACGCATACCTGATGTGATTTTTCAGGCCACCAGGTCTAGGACTCAAACTGTGGTTGGCCATGTGGGAGTCAAGTGATGCAACTACTATGCCATCTGCTGACCCCTGAACATTATTTCTTAATGTTAGTTACCCTAACTAAAATTATGTAGAATGTAATCCAAACTTAAGTAAATAGATTTCTTCTTAAGTTGACAGAGTTTATTCTTTTCTTTAATCATTTATTCAAGAAATACATACTGAGTTCCTGAAACTTCTCTCTCCATATGTGCCCCCTTTCCCTAAAAAAATTGTCTTTGGGAGAAAAAGTCTGATTACAAGTCAAGCTGTGTAATTTGTATGAAATCAAGCAATTTCCTTCACGTCTTCAGTTGTGAGGCAAATATTTAAAAGCACCCTTGGATTCCTGTGTGCACGAAACATGTCCATACCAGCATGTTCCAAATGGGTAGTCATTTGGCTTTCTTGATATACCTTAGGTTCGTTTACTATGGAAGATCACTATCTATATTTTAAGAACATTCTCCATATGTCTTCTTCATGACGGTTGTTTAGGCTAACTCAACCATATGTTAAAGCAGACTCCAAAACCCTTATATTACAAGTTTAAAAAAACAAACAAATATCTGAAGAATCAGCTTATAAATAGGAAGAATAACTTGTGAAACTCTAAGACACATCTGAAGAGAAAAATATACTTGAATTATAAATGACAAATATGCTTTTGTGTTTCTTCAAATCACTTAAAAATAAGTTTTAGATACATGGCATAGGAATAAAAATTAAAAAGTTAATAAAACAACAACACTGTATGCCACAACAAATTCCTAGTGAGTCAGAAATCTAAAGCCATAATTATCTAGTAAATGTTCCACTCATATAGTAAAGAAAACATGGGGCTAGCCTGGCAACACAATAGTTAAGGGAGCCAGATTCCAATCCCACCCATGGCAGTGTGGAAAGCATGTTGAACATGAGTACCTGAGTGCCCCAAATTCCAATAGGATGGAGAAATGGAAGAAAAGGGATCATAGCATGATCACAACTCATTTGGAAGTACTTTCTCTTTCTGCCTCTCTGCCTCTTGTGAATGCATGTGCTTTCTGGCAAATTAACTATTTTAAAATAAAATTTAAAAATAAAAAAAACAATGATTTATTTCCCTTATATCTTTGGAAAGCATTAGTGGAAAAGATAATATTTTAAAAGATATTTTTAGCTGTAGGCACATGTGCTTGCCAGAAAGAGTGAAAGGGAGAAACCACCCTCCCCCAACCAAAGGGGATGTCCACACAGAAATTCCTTCTCCATTCTCCTCTTAAGATTTTGGACATGCACACATGTCCACTCTGATTTTCAAGCCACTAGATCCAGGACATGAAACATGGCATGCCATGTGGGAGTCCAGCACCTTAACCATGCCACCTGCTGGTACTGATCAATAATATTTTTAAAGTAGTCTTCAAAAAGTTCTTTATATACCAAAAGATATCTAAGCAAAATATGAGACAAACTGAGAGAAATATATATAATTTTTATTTTAGAGTAGTAATTATAATTTGTATCTCATATAATCCATACAAATTCTATCATAGACAAAAATTTGACATACTTAATATACAAGGGTTTAAAGAATTCAGAACATGGGACCAGCAGATGGTGTAATGGTTACACTGCTGGACTTCCACACATTCGACCCTGGTTCAAGTCCTGGACCAAGCAGTTTAAAATTCACACCAGGCACGGGAACCAGCAGTTAGCGTAATGGCTATGTCGCTGGACTCCCACGTAGTCTTCTGCGGTTCGCATCCCGGACCTTGTGGCTTAAAACTCACACCAGGCGCGTGTGCGTGCGTGCCCAAGATCCTCAGAGGAGAATGGAGGAGAAGGGATTGCGGCGTGACCATCCCCCCTGGGGGGTGATTTCTCGCTTTCTGTCTCTATGTCTCTGTCTGTCTGGCGAGCGAACGCGCCCTATAGCGAAACCCTCTCAAAAAAAAAAAAATTCACACCAGGCCCATGTGCATGCATGCCCAAGATCCCAAGAGAAGAATGAAAGAGAAGGGGAGAAGGCATGATTTCTCACTTCCTGTCTGCCCAAGGAGCCCTAAAACAAAAATCTCTCTCTAAAAAAAACAAAAAAAAAAAAAAAGAAGAAGAAAGAAAAAGAACCAAGAAGAATAAAACTGGCAAGATATGATCAATTTACAGAAAGTAGACATTAAAATGTCATTAGCCATGCCACAAGTGGCAAGAATTTATTTATTTTATGACTGAATATTTTGCCATGATGCATACATATGCCACCTTTTCTTTAGTCATTCATCTAACCATGGACACTAAGGTTGTTTCCATGTCTCAATTACCATGAATTGTGTTGCAATTAACATGAAGTTTCAATAAGAGTGCATGAAGAATATCTTTGAGATGCTGATTTCATTTTGGCAATAAGGGTAAACCCAGAGTTTATTATGCTAAGTGAAATAAGCTAGACACAGGAAGACAATACTGTGTGATCTCACTTACATGTGGGATTTAATAACCTCAAGCCCACAGAAGCACAGACTGGTTACCAGAGTCTGGGAGGTAAAGAAATGGAAAAAAACTTGGTGAAAGGGTACAGACTCTCAGTTAAGACAAATAAGTCCAAGAGCCAGATGTTAGTAAAGCAACTGGACCTGTTAGGGTAGGTAAGTGGATATGAGTAAGTAGGGGAGGATCTAGAGGTCTTTTACCATCACTCATGGAATCACTCAGGAGACCATATCTTGGATCACTCCTTGTGTGGTCAGAAACACTCAGCTACTCAAGATAGAGGACGGCACAGGGTGCCTTATGTAACTTGGAACATGCTCAATATAGAACCTAGGGACCTTACATAACTTGCGACCTTTCATTACTTGGATCATGCTCAGTGCTGAGCTTGATTGTCCTCAAGTGACCTTTAGCTTGTTAGCATACTATTTGCATTGCAGTTTTTGCCTCCTCCCCTGCTTTTGCCAGAGTCATGGGAAATATTATATAATAATGCCCAAAAGAAAATGTGTGGAAGTGAAAGGGGGAAGTGCTGAGGACAATAGCAAACAAAAAAAAGAGAAAAAGAAAAAAAACAGTTAAAACTAGGCAGAAGGGGAGGTGCCCCACAGAGATCCAATAAAAGCATTCAATGAAGGAATCTGGAGGCTGGCATTCACCCTTAGGTCAGCCTGCCCCTAGCTCTCAGGAGTGTACTTTCACTCTCATTTTCCCCAGCTTTGTACTTTTACTCTTACTCTACTTTATACTTTTGTTTTTACCCTTCTTTAAAAGGTTGCTTTCACTATGTTTGTTATTTTCACTACATTTCTGTCTCTTTGCTGAATTTTTTTAAGAACTGAGGTCCTGGTCTCCAAGCAAAAGACTCACATGAAAAAGTCCCTGTTTTAAATCCCATGTCCTCCCTGTATATGCTGGGCAGCCATGTGTGTGCCTCTAATCCACACTGGCTAAGGCTGGGATAGATCTAATCATGAGGACCTATCAGGGGGTCTCTCTCTCTCTCCCCCCCCCTTCTCTCTCTCATGGAGAAAATGAATGGATAAATGGAGTAAACTTGTTTTTGAAAAAGATGATGAACAAGTTCAGGAGATCTAATAAACAGCATGGGTCATGATAAATGTGTTCATTCATTTGATTGTGGTCATCCTTATACTACAATATGTATGTAAATGAAATCAACACACTGCACAACTTAAATATATACAATTTTCCTTTGTCAATAAAATATTTAAAAATAAAAACAAAAATGGAAAAGTCTTTAAACATGAAAATATGCTCCAGTTCTTTATAATAACAGTGTTACTAAATCTGCAGTGACAATGGAACGCTACTGTGATTAGAGGTAATATACACTTATAAATAGTCAAGTAGCTATTATAAGTAGGATTGGCAAACGTGTAAAATTTAAAAAAATAGCAAACACAAAAAATGAGCAACTACATTGAGAAGATTTTTCCTCCTTAATAAATAACTCAAATTCTATGTTAAGTGACATGATGGGTGAGCTTGTGGGAACACCGGCACTTTCTTTATAACTGTTGAGAACGCAAAATGAGACAACTCTCTTAGAGTGGAATCAGGCATTTTTCAAAAAATATTGTATATGCATTCATCATTTGACTCAATTATAATATATCCCAAAATTTATTTTAAAAGATGCAAAAAGGGGGACCAGCAGTTAGCATAATGGCTATGTTGCTGGACTCCCATGTAGTTGACTGCAGTTCGCATCCCAGACCTGGTGGCGTGCGTGCCCAAGATCCCAAGAGGAGAATGGAGGAGAAGGGATTGCTGCATGGCCATCTCCCCTGGGGGGGGCGATTTCTCGCTTTCTGTCTCTCTGTCTCTGTCTGTCTGGCGAGCGCACGCACCCTATAGCAAAAACTTCTCCAAAAAAAAAAAGGAAGATGCAACAAGGGAGCCATCATGTGGCATAGTAACTAAGTTACTGGACCCCCAAATAGCCAACTGTAGTTCAAGTACCAGATCTAGAGTGTTGATATTCACGCTGGATATGTGTGCATGCATGCCCCCAAAAAAATTCTGAGAGGAGACTAGAGGAGAAATGATTCCAGCATGGCCATAATCTCTGGGAGGTGATTTCTTGCACACACACCCTGATAGAAAAAAAAAAAGAAAGAAAGAAACATCACCAGATGCACATCAAAAGGGAACTAGATGTATAAATTACACTACATCCTCACAATGGTTTATCACATGATTGCAAATGAGTCTGAGGATTGCTTCATATACTACAATGCAGTGATGTCCAACATCTGTGTTAAGTAGAAAGTGAGCATAACCTAGGTGTGCAACTATTTTTACAGCTTTTGGTATAAGAAGACAGGGACATGGTTAGATAGGTAGATTTCCACACACACATTTGCATATGTTAACAAAGGAAACACTAAGAATATAAACCAAAGTGAATTAAAAGGAATCTGGACAGGTGACACAGCAGTAATGCAGTGTTCTGTGAAGCTGACCCACATGGCACAGTTTTAAATTTAAATTGGGAATTGGAAAAACCTCCCTGAAAATGGTGGGGGATGTAATACGAGTCTGGCTGGAACTGGAAGTGGATTATGTTCTCTCTCATGCTCATGAAAGAAATGAATAAGTGTACTTTTAAAAATGAATTAATGGATTTATTAATTGAGAGAGAGAGAACTTAAAGGAATGGGAGGACAGAAAAGGAATCTAAAATTTTGCACTTGACTGTGGACAAGATACTTTACCACATAGCACCCTTGTTGTCAGGAAAAGAAGGAAAGAATGAAGAAGAAGGAAGGAGTAAAAGAAAAAAGGGGAAGAAGTGGGAGGAAAAGAGGGAAAGGAAGGAGAGAGTGGGAGAGAAGAAACATAGATAAAATTTTCTGTATCTCTTTTAGTTATTATATGGCCCAAGTGATATCATATATGAGAAACTATATTGTATGTGGAATTCATTGTAATTAGCAACAATATACAATAATTTTGATGAATGAGCTAAATAGACCCTTTTCTTATTTATTTATTGTTTGTTACTGCTTGGAATTTATTCCATTGTATCTCCTCAAGATGCCATTTAACTGGATCACCCATGTCTGCAACTGAAATCATGTCTTGGATAAGCTCTGCAACTTACTAAAATGAAGACCTTTTGATTGTGATTCTGAGTAATTCTAACTAATTAATTTACTTCTTAGTTTACTTCTGCTTTTAAGACTTAAGAAAAAAATCTCTAAATAAATGTTATAACCAATATCTTGTTCCACAGATTTTAAATGATTTTTTTTCTTATGTACTCATTTCTATAACATACAGCCCCATATAATAGATATTCATAATAAGACTTTTGCTACCATAACTTTGCCTGTGTATATTTTTGGTACAATTATGGCCAATGATATATAATAAAAATTAATGGATATGTGTTTTTAAAGCTGACGGCTGTTGAGCAAATTCCTTAATATAGGCTGCAAATACTCTTATTTCCTTAAATATAACATTCAACTTGCAGACAAAGGCAAAAGAGGAAGAAGATTATGAAGGATTATGCCACCAGTGCTTAACCACTTGGACCCTAAAGGCCGTTCATGACTTTTATTTACCTCCCATTAGTAAAAACACTTCTCATAGATCCATTAGATGCCAAGACTCAGAATTGTAATCCTTAGCCTGGATAGCTGCTGCTTAGCAACAATTATATTGAGCAGAAGTTTTCGTTGATCACTGAGTGGTGTTAAATGTAGCTTTCTAACTAGTTAGCAAACACAAGGCATAATTATAGTGGGGTATTACGGAAATGTGAGAAAAAAGAAAGGTGTGGACTCTAGAACAAAGTCAGCAGAATTTCTCTGTGAAGGAAAAAACAGAGAAAAAGATTTTAGGATCTGCAGGTCATTTATGTTCTCTGTTCCATGCTTTATTCTTTGTGCTGCCTTTTCTGCCTCCCTCACTCCGTTTTCCCCTTCTTTCCTTTCTCTCTCTATCTTCTAATTCCTTTGAAAATGTTAAAATTATTCTTAATTTGTAGTTACTAGCTTTTGGTATGTGACTAATAAAGAGAGGCACTGAATTTTCACATTCATTTAATTTTAAGTTATTTAAAAATAATTTTTTTGAGAGGTTTTTGCTATAGGGCGCGTGCGCTCACCAAACAGACAGAGAGAGAGACAGAGAGACAGAAAGTGAGAAATCACCCCCCAGGGGGGATGGCCACGCCACAATCCCTTCTCCTCCATCCTCCTCTCAGGATCTTGGGCACACATCACATGCGCCCGGTGTGAGTTTTAAGCCACCGGGTCCAGGACAGGAACCGTGGTCCACTACATGGGAGTCCAGCGACATAGCCATTACACTAACTGCTGGTCCCCAGTTATTTTAAATTTAAATAACTATATACAGCTAGCAGCTACTGTACTGGGTGGCACAGGGAGTTAAACATCTTCTGAAACAATGTTCTATCATATTTCTTGACAGTACATGAAGGTGGTTGTTCACACCACAGGAAATTGCTTTTTTTATTTATTTTTTCTTATCTAGCTACTTACTTCTGACTAAATTACTTCTCCAAATATTATATACTTCTGGAATATTCATTACATGCTGTTAATAATATAATAATTCTTACTATATTTATTTGGATTGTATTATCATCTCACTAATATCCCAGTATATTGCATTATGTTTGAGGGAAGAGCCCACACGTATTTTGCTCACCAATCTAGTCCCAAAGTCTAGCAGAGGACTTAACACAAAGTGAGCCCATAATAAATATTTGTTGTATGATATTTGAGAAGTCCATAATCAAAAGGTCTGAGAAACACACATGTTGAGTAAATTCTTTCTACAAACTAAATGCTGTATAGTGATTGAGTGTATATAAAAATAAATTTTAAAATAAAATTTTAAAACAGAAGATAAAATTTTAAAAACTTAAAAAAACCATTTTTCCGAATGATATTTACATACTCACATGGACATTGTGAAACTTCAGAATGAGTTATGGATTACAGCCTTTGCCCATAATATTGGGAATCTTGTATTTTGTGTGTTTGTTTACAAAATACTTCTTTTTCTTAAGTTTATTTATTTCTTTAATGAGAGAAACAAGAAACTGTAACAGAGTCTCACCAGGCCACAATCCTCCCTTATACCCATTTTTCCAGCGAGGCAATATGTATGACTGTGGGCACACCCTGAATATTTAGGTCAACCCAGGATCCAAATCCTGGACATTCTCATATGTCTCCAATATCATGCAGCAGTACCTTATAAACTCTGCCACCATGGCTGGGTCCCAGAACTTATAAACATCTAGCTGAACACTAATTTTTAATGAACTACACACTTGAGAGATGCTATTCTAAGACTTTTGCAAAGGAACAAAATTGTTCTTGCAGCTTGTATATGATCTATTGGATTACTGAAAAAATCATGATGTATATTTCTATTTTTCTATGCAAAATTGGCACTATTCCAACAATTCAGTAACAGTTCCAGACACAAAGTCAAAGGTCTGGAATGACAAATAGTGTATATTTCTTCTACATAATGTTTGCACTGTATCTTTTCTAGGAAAAGTCACTCACCTTGAGAAATTAAACATGGCCCTAATTCTTTGTTCTTACTACCACTAGCAAGCAGGGTCTATTTCTCCACTCACTAAATCTGGGCTGGTGTGGTGATTTGTTTTAACTAATAGAATGGGAGTATATGTATATAATGTATAAATTCTGGCCTAGGTTCTAGTCATCTTTGATTGCTGCCATCATGGGAGCAAGTCTGGGTTACCCTTTCAGGATGAGAGATGACACAGTAAAGAGGGTACAGCCACGTCTAGAGGGTCAGCTCTTTCATGTGTTAGCCATGCTATATGACCCCACTCATCTTTATATAATGAGCCCAGATGACAGCATGGAGCTGAGAGGAACAGTCCCAGCTGAGCCAGGCCCAAATTCCTAACTCACAAATAGATTAGCAGCTGAATTATTGCTATTTTACACTGCTAAGATTTGGGATGGTTTTTACCTAGCACAATCTAAGACATCTCACCAAAATGCTATACTATTATTGGCTTAAGATGTGACATGACCTTGACTTGCATATTGAGTGAGTTATTCCTTTTTCTATTATTCTTCAAGTCTTTCATAAGTGAAAAGAAATGTCTGCTTTGTGACAGTATGTCTTCAACACCTAGTTCTTCCCATTCTCCTTTTAACAAAGAGTCTTTTGCTAGAAGTGAATAACAATATTTAGCTCTTATTTTGTGTTCAGAAGTATCTCTATTTATGAGAAGTGATAATGGTATTCTGTTTATAACAGTGATAAAGAAAACCCTTGTTTTAAAAATTAAATAAGACTAGCTAGTGATGCAGTGGTAACACAATGGTTTGCAATGCTGGACCCACATAGGAAGGTCTCAGGTTCACATCCAGAGGCCTCCCTGTACATGTCAATGTGGTTGAGACTAGGAGAGTACTGCAGTATGAAAGCTGTGTTGCTGTTGGTGTTGCCTATTTTTCTATCTCTTTCTCTGTCTCTCATTTTCATGGGAAAAAAAAAAAGTTCTGTTAAAAATTAAATAAAATGGGAGCCAGCAGGCGGCATGGTGTGACAAGATTAATAGCAAAAATGTTAGGGAACAAACAGGAAAGACCATTTTTTAACTATATACACCTTTTGTGTA
>NW_006160223.1:271058-271503 GCF_000334495.1 Tupaia belangeri chinensis
GTGGAAAAAAGGAGAAAGCAGCCATATTTACATTGTAGACTAGAACTATTAAACATGTGAATATTAAAGATGGTCTGGTCACAAATTCAATGACATTTTTCTCAGTAAAAAATGGTGTCCGTACCCTTTTTACTAGAAACTAAGCTAAAGAGGTTATGTGACTGATCAGTAGAATGCAGTGAAGCAATATTACTAGATTTGCTCCAGGGTCTAAGGCACTTCCTGCTTTCTGTCTCTTGGAACACTCTCTCTGGAAACCATGAACTACCTTGTAAGAACTACTCTGAAACCATCAGGATAAGCAAACCTAGATTCCCAGCCATTTCCTTCAAGACACCATTTACTCCTAGGCACCATTTCTCCACAGCAACAAGAAGACTTCTTGGACTTGCTAGACTAGCACATTTGTAACCAAATGCCATAAAGCAAGCTCTGCTAATGCATA
>NW_006160223.1:274601-277885 GCF_000334495.1 Tupaia belangeri chinensis
TTTTTTTTTTTTTTTTTTTTTTTTTTTTACTTTTATTATGGGGCACATTGTTGGAGAGAGAGAAAATGAGAAAGCACCCCCCAGGGGGTATAGCCATGCCACAATCCCTTCTCTTCCATTCTCCTCTTGAGATTTTGGGCATGCATGCACAGGGACTGGGGGGGTCTGCCTCCCTCACTCCGTTTTCCCCTTCTTTCCTTTCTCTCTCTATCTTCTAATTCCTTTGAAAATGTTAAAATTATTCTTAATTTGTAGTTACTAGCTTTTGGTATGTGACTAATAAAGAGAGGCACTGAATTTTCACATTCATTTAATTTTAAGTTATTTAAAAATAATTTTTTTGAGAGGTTTTTGCTATAGGGCGCGTGCGCTCACCAAACAGACAGAGAGAGAGACAGAGAGACAGAAAGTGAGAAATCACCCCCCAGGGGGGATGGCCACGCCACAATCCCTTCTCCTCCATCCTCCTCTCAGGATCTTGGGCACACATCACATGCGCCCGGTGTGAGTTTTAAGCCACCGGGTCCAGGACAGGAACCGTGGTCCACTACATGGGAGTCCAGCGACATAGCCATTACACTAACTGCTGGTCCCCAGTTATTTTAAATTTAAATAACTATATACAGCTAGCAGCTACTGTACTGGGTGGCACAGGGAGTTAAACATCTTCTGAAACAATGTTCTATCATATTTCTTGACAGTACATGAAGGTGGTTGTTCACACCACAGGAAATTGCTTTTTTTATTTATTTTTTCTTATCTAGCTACTTACTTCTGACTAAATTACTTCTCCAAATATTATATACTTCTGGAATATTCATTACATGCTGTTAATAATATAATAATTCTTACTATATTTATTTGGATTGTATTATCATCTCACTAATAT
Source organism: Tupaia belangeri chinensis (assembly GCF_000334495.1). Lineage (NCBI taxonomy): Eukaryota > Metazoa > Chordata > Mammalia > Scandentia > Tupaiidae > Tupaia > Tupaia belangeri. Next base: position 275,491 of record NW_006160223.1, read on the forward strand.
CCCAGTATATTGCATTATGTTTGAGGGAAGAGCCCACACGTATTTTGCTCACCAATCTAGTCCCAAAGTCTAGCAGAGGACTTAACACAAAGTGAGCCCATAATAAATATTTGTTGTATGATATTTGAGAAGTCCATAATCAAAAGGTCTGAGAAACACACATGTTGAGTAAATTCTTTCTACAAACTAAATGCTGTATAGTGATTGAGTGTATATAAAAATAAATTTTAAAATAAAATTTTAAAACAGAAGATAAAATTTTAAAAACTTAAAAAAACCATTTTTCCGAATGATATTTACATACTCACATGGACATTGTGAAACTTCAGAATGAGTTATGGATTACAGCCTTTGCCCATAATATTGGGAATCTTGTATTTTGTGTGTTTGTTTACAAAATACTTCTTTTTCTTAAGTTTATTTATTTCTTTAATGAGAGAAACAAGAAACTGTAACAGAGTCTCACCAGGCCACGATCCTCCCTTATACCCATTTTTCCAGCGAGGCAATATGTATGACTGTGGGCACACCCTGAATATTTAGGTCAACCCAGGATCCAAATCCTGGACATTCTCATATGTCTCCAATATCATGCAGCAGTACCTTATAAACTCTGCCACCATGGCTGGGTCCCAGAACTTATAAACATCTAGCTGAACACTAATTTTTAATGAACTACACACTTGAGAGATGCTATTCTAAGACTTTTGCAAAGGAACAAAATTGTTCTTGCAGCTTGTATATGATCTATTGGATTACTGAAAAAATCATGATGTATATTTCTATTTTTCTATGCAAAATTGGCACTATTCCAACAATTCAGTAACAGTTCCAGACACAAAGTCAAAGGTCTGGAATGACAAATAGTGTATATTTCTTCTACATAATGTTTGCACTGTATCTTTTCTAGGAAAAGTCACTCACCTTGAGAAATTAAACATGGCCCTAATTCTTTGTTCTTACTACCACTAGCAAGCAGGGTCTATTTCTCCACTCACTAAATCTGGGCTGGTGTGGTGATTTGTTTTAACTAATAGAATGGGAGTATATGTATATAATGTATAAATTCTGGCCTAGGTTCTAGTCATCTTTGATTGCTGCCATCATGGGAGCAAGTCTGGGTTACCCTTTCAGGATGAGAGATGACACAGTAAAGAGGGTACAGCCACGTCTAGAGGGTCAGCTCTTTCATGTGTTAGCCATGCTATATGACCCCACTCATCTTTATATAATGAGCCCAGATGACAGCATGGAGCTGAGAGGAACAGTCCCAGCTGAGCCAGGCCCAAATTCCTAACTCACAAATAGATTAGCAGCTGAATTATTGCTATTTTACACTGCTAAGATTTGGGATGGTTTTTACCTAGCACAATCTAAGACATCTCACCACTATACTATACTATTATTGGCTTAAGATGTGACATGACCTTGACTTGCATATTGAGTGAGTTATTCCTTTTTCTATTATTCTTCATTCATAAGTGAAAAGAAATGTCTGCTTTGTGACAGTATGTCTTCAACACCTAGTTCTTCCCATTCTCCTTTTAACAAAGAGCCTTTTGCTAGAAGTGAATAACAATATTTAGCTCTTATTTTGTGTTCAGAAGTATCTCTATTTATGAGAAGTGATAATGGTATTCTGTTTATAACAGTGATAAAGAAAACCCTTGTTTTAAAAATTAAATAAGACTAGCTAGTGATGCAGTGGTAACACAATGGTTTGCAATGCTGGACCCACATAGGAAGGTCTCAGGTTCACATCCAGAGGCCTCCCTGTACATGTCAATGTGGTTGAGACTAGGAGAGTACTGCAGTATGAAAGCTGTGTTGCTGTTGGTGTTGCCTATTTTTCTATCTCTTTCTCTGTCTCTCATTTTCATGGGAAAAAAAAAAAGTTCTGTTAAAAATTAAATAAAATGGGAGCCAGCAGGCGGCATGGTGGTTGGGGGGCTCTGGACTCCTGCATGGCCAACCACGGTTCAAGTCCTGGACCTGTGGCTTGCCTTCTTACTTTCCCTTTCTCTCACTCTCTTGCTCTGTCCCTCTCTGATCAAAATTAAATAAATAAATAAATAAATAAATAAAGTTAAATAAAATAATTCTTTAAAAAAGGAAATAAAGTGGAACCAATTAAAGTTAAAAATAGGTAAAAGAAAGGTAGTACAAGAAGTATTTTATTATGGCAAATATGAGCAACAAGAATACAGGATTATAGCAATTCAGAAAACATTGACTTAGGAAACCTAGTAGACATACCCATGCTGGGGTTGGTTGCTAGAACAGGATTCAGATATTCAATACATTGGGTAAAACCTTTAGCTCACAGACAAGATTAATAGCAAAAATGTTAGGGAACAAACAGGAAAGACCATTTTTTAACTATATACACCTTTTG
>NW_006160223.1:277916-289096 GCF_000334495.1 Tupaia belangeri chinensis
GTAGGGAAATCCTCCTCAGGGATAAGAAGCATTGTCTTATGCTCGTCATTCTCCACATTTCAGCCATCTCCATCCTCTATTGTTTAGCCTAGACTGTGAACAAGTCAGATGCAGCCATATTTACATTGTAGACTAGAACTATGAAACATGTGAATATTAAAGATGGTCTGGTCACAAATTCAATGACATTTTTCTCAGTAAAAAATGGTGTCCGTACCCTTTTTACTAGAAACTAAGCTAAAGAGGTTATGTGACTGATCAGTAGAATGCAGTGAAGCAATATTACTAGATTTGCTCCAGGGTCTAAGGCACTTCCTGCTTTCTGTCTCTTGGAACACTCTCTCTGGAAACCATGAACTACCTTGTAAGAACTACTCTGAAACCATCAGGATAAGCAAACCTAGATTCCCAGCCATTTCCTTCAAGACACCATTTACTCCTAGGCACCATTTCTCCACAGCAACAAGAAGACTTCTTGGACTTGCTAGACTAGCACATTTGTAACCAAATGCCATAAAGCAAGCTCTGCTAATGCATAGTGGAAGAGAATAATCTGCTTATTCAAATTTCTGCCCTCCCCAAACCATGATGTATAATTTAATCTTATTGCTTTATGCTAGTAGCCTTGGGGACAGCTTTGTTATGAAACAACAAATAACTGGAATAGAACCAAAGAATTTTGAGTGCAAATTATTTATTCTAAGAGGGCTAAAGAGGAAATTATTTCCTCATAGTCCTGACAACAGTGAAGTCTAAGGGGAAAGTCCTTGAATGAAAAAGTCAGTGTACTGTTCCTCCTTACTAGTTCGTTAGACTGAAATCCTCTTCAATGCAGGGTGAAATACAAAAGCTTGAGTTAAAAAATTCAGACTTCTTAGCTTCAGTTTCTTATTTGTAAAAAATGGGGGTCATAATACCCACAAAGAGGGAACCAGTAGTGTAATGGCTATGTCGCTGCACTCCCATGTAGTCGACCGTAGTTCACGTCCTGGTCCTGCTGGCTTAAAACTTACACCGGGCGTGTGTGCGTTCCTGCCCAAGATTCCGAGAGGAGAATGGAGGAGAAGGGATTGCGGCGTGACCATCCACCCTGGGGGGTGATTTCTCGCTTTCTGTCTCTATGTCTCTCTCAGTCTGTCTGGCAAGCGCACGGACCCTATAGCGAAAACCTCTCCAAAAAAAAAATAATAATAATAATAAAAATTACTCACAAAGATACAATGTAACAGAATAATTTAATTACAGGAAAGAGTGAATAATAGAAAGAAAATCAATATCAACTAAATGCCTAATATATGCTGGTCATGTACCAGTTATTCCCCTGCTCCAAAGCAGTTTGGTAAAAAGAGCACAGATTTGGAATCAGGAGACTAAGTAATATGAACTCTGAGATATTAGAAAAGCCATTAAAAACTTGAAAAAACTTTTTTACAATCTGATAATTAAGGAGATTTTTAACTTCTACTAACATCACAGTCATTTATAGTAGAATTCAAAGATATCTATTGCTATTATTAGTAATAGTAAGCAGTTAAAAATTGCTAAAAATATAAAATATTAATGATGGTCATTGAATATCACAAAGAATCTATTCTTTTACTCAACTGGATAACTCAGGTACTTTCTTCAAGTGCTTATGATTGGTGGTGAGCACAAGGGTGGGACTTACAGGTGAAGTGATTATTTCTTGACCTCTGGCAGTCACTCTAATAGTCAAGTTTGGGGTCAATAATATGTTTAGACCCAATTTACCACTAAATGCCAATCTCTAAATGACTGGACAGTCTTGTTCACCTTCCTAGAACACTTAAGCAATTTGAATAGGAATAAAATAGTAATGCACTCACAAAAAAACATAAAAATCCTCTTTTTACCAGTTGTACAATTTTGTAGTGTCAGAAAGTTGCTTATTCTGTTTATCAAGGTTATTCTGTATAATAGAGTCTACTAGTATGTGTGGTTAAACAAGAAGCCTGGTAGTGAACAACCCAGTCAGAGTGTAGCAACCTGGGATCGATTTCAGAATCAAGCACATTTTAATGGTTTGACCTTGAGGAAAGCACACTCTCCTTAGACTTCAGCTTCCTTGCCCAAACAAAAACAATTATTTGGGAAATTTGAAGAAAATTTAAAGAAAGCAGTAATTTGTGATAGGTGACAAAACTCATATTTCAGCATCTATACATAAAGGTTTATTGCAACACACACAAAAAATGATAATAAACCCTGATTTTCTGGTCATTTGTGAAATAAAATGATGTATATATGCAAAAATGCTTGAAAAATACAGAGGTTTGCAAACAGAAGGTATTTCTTTAAAACTACTACTAAGAACACTTACTCAACTTGAATTGGATTATCTTCTGAAGGTGATCTGGCTATAAGTGACCACAAGTTTATAAATTACAGGGAACCAGCAGTTAGCGTAATGGCTATGTCGCTGGACTCCCACGTAGTCAACCACGGTTCACGTCCCAGACCCGGTGGCTTAAAACTCACGCCGGGCGCGTGTGTGTGCATGCCTAAGATCCTGAGAGGAGAATGGAGGAGAAGGGATTGCGGCGTGACCATCCCCCCTGGGAGGTGATTTCTCACTTTCTGTCTCTCTGTCTCTCTCTGTCTGGCGAGCGCATGCGCCCTATAGTAAAAAACCTCTAAAAAAAAAAAATTACACACTAGCTTTTTTTTTTTCCCCATATGGTGCATATGCTCACCAGTGAGAGACACAGAAAGAGAGAAAAGGGGGGCCAGCAGTTGACCCGGTGGTTAAGGGACTGAACTACCACATGGTCTATTGCAGTTCCAAGTCCTAGACCTGACAAGTTGTTTTCTCACTTCCCATCTCTTTATCCCTCATGAAAGCATGTACTCTATAGAAAAATTAAATAATAATAATAATAAATTTATTTTTAATTGGAGAGGTCTTTGTTATAAGGCATGTGTGCTAACCAGAAAGACAGAGAGAGACAGAGAGACAGAAAGCCAGAAATCACCCCCCAGTGGAGATGATCACACCTCAATCACTTTTCCATTCTCCTCTCAGGATCTTGGGCACGCACGCACATGCACCCGGTGTGAGTTTAAGCCACTGGATCTGGGACTCGAATCATGGTCGACTACATGGGAGTCCAGTGACTTAGCCATTATGCCATCAGCTGGTCCCAATAATAATAAAAAATTTAAACAAATAATTCAAAAAAAAAAAAAAAAAAAGAAAAGAAAAGACAGGAAGAGAGAGGGAGGGAAAGTGAGAAATCACCATCCGAGTTTAGCCATGCTACAATCCCTTCTCCTCCATTCTCCTCTCTGGATTTTGGGCACAAATGCACACATGCCTCTTGTGATTTTCAAGCCAGTGAGTCCAGGACTTGAACTATGCAGTAGGCCATATGAGATTCAGCTTCTTAACCACACCACCTGCTGGCTCACGTTCAGCTTTTTCATCAAGAGCACAGAAGCTCCAGGATTTATAATTCTAAAGGATGAGTCTCAGTCATGCTCCTTGTTTGTCTCTGAAGTGGTTAGATGTATACTATTAACTTAGGCTTTACAAGCAATTCCCTGTGTACACAATTCTGTCTTTACACTTACCGAAAATTCTAGTAAATTGGGTCTAAACATATTATTGACCCCAAACTTGACTTTCAGAGTGACTGCCAGAGATCGAGAAACAATCACCTCACCTGTAACTCTTGGGTCAGCTAAATGATCTAATCTCTTTGGGTCCCATTTCTTTATCTGAACAATGGATATTTATTCATCAAATATTAACCGAGGATCTCCATGTGTCAAAAACACTTCTTAACACTGGAAGACCAAAGTGTATCAAACAGCAAAATTCTTTGACCTCTTGAAACTAATATTCTAAGGGGAAAATGCAAATAACATTAATAATAAGCAAATCAAACCTAAAATATGTTATATAGGATAGAGGTAATGATAAGAGGAGAAAGGGAATAGTAGGGAAGTGCTATGATTGTAAATGTCATGGAAAATGAAAGCTTCATTAAGATGATATTTAAGCAAAGCCTTGAAGAAGATGAGGAATTTAGTTTATGGAGAATAGGTTAATAATATTCCAGCATATAAACAGCAGGTGCAAAGGCCCTGAGCCTGGAGTATGCCTGGAATGGTCAAAGACCCACAAGGAAGCCCAGAGTGACTGCAGAGGCATGAATGAAGAGGAGAACAGGGAGAATCGATATTAGAAAGTCAGAGAGGATAATTATAATGTTACTATATCACAGGGTTGTTGTGTGGAGTAATAGGGTAATGTAGGAAATGTCTGGGTCACAGCAGGTGCTCGATAAAGATAGATATGGCAATGATATTGAATATTATGATCAGTTAGTGTTGTTGAAATGAAATGATAGACAAAATGACTAATTGTAAGTAAACACTGCCTGTGGCAGAGCATCTAAGGTTCCAAAAATGACCCTGTCGAGTGGACATGTTCTTCTCCAACTAACATATTATTTTCTGATTGTCTTAGATAAAGTAACAACATTTTCTCCACAAAGAAATGCTCACTGAACTATTAGTTCAAAACCACTATGTGTTGTGGACAGAGAGTGGAAAAAGAAATTGTGCAATTTTGGGAACTAATGGGATAAAATATGAATAGTAGAACATATACTAGGTGAAGAATATATGAGAGTATTTTGTACTGTTCTTATTCTTTAAACATTTCTATAAATTTGTGATTATTTTTATATAAAAAAACGTTTTAAAAGAAAAACAAAAAGCCTAGCATGTGGCATGGAGATTAAGGCCTTAAAACCCATATGGCTGATTACACAGTTCAAGTCCTGTTCCAGGCGGCTTGATGACCAGACATGTGTGTGTGCATGCCCAAAATCCTGATAAGAGAATGGGAGAGAAAGGATTGTGTTGTGGTCATCCCTTCAGAGGTAGATTTCTCACTTTCCCTTTCTCTGTCTCCCTCTGTCTCTCTCTCCATCAAACACACATACCCTACAGCAATAAATAAACAAAAATGAAAAAAAAAAAAAAAGAATAGGTACTAGTAAATACTTGAATGATGCCCTGGTTGTAGCCCAAGGTTGTATCCTGCTATAATTTGAGCACCTGGAAACAAAAAGCTTAGCTTTTACTATGCTACACGGTTTGGGTTACTCAGTAGATCATAGCAAAAATCAATGAGGTTGAGCAATGTCAACCAAGGCTCATTAAGGATTTTTTTTTAATTCCCTTACAATTTTCTTTTTAGTATTTCTCTCTCTACCTCTTTTTTTTTTTTTTTTTTTGCTATAGAGAGTGTAAACTCACCAGAGAATGACAGAGAAGGAGAGAAGGAAAGTGAGAAATCATTGCACAGGGGAAATGGGCACACTAAAATCCCTTCTCCATTCTTCCCTCTGGATTTTGGGCTTGTTGGCATATGTGGGAGGTGTGATTTTCAAGCTGCTGAGCCTGGGACTTGAACTTCTCTGTTGGACATGTGGGATCCAACACTTTAACCTCCATACCATCTGCTGTCCTCTTATAGTTTTTTGAAGCTTACTTATTTGATTAGAGTGGGAAATAGAGAGAGAGATATCAGCACCCTCAATAGGTCTAATGCTGTGATCCCTCTCCTGCCCCCCAGTCCTCTCAGCTCTCCATGATCATGGGTGTGCAATCAGCATGTAGGCATCACTAGAATCTGTAGTCTTTCATATATGGACCTTGTATGCTAATGCTGCATGACCAAACCAGTCCTATCTTTCAATGTTTTAAATAACTTGTCTGCTGACTACCCAAGCCCCTAGCATGAAGTACATACTCAGTAAACAAAACAGATATTCATGACTAATAGGAATCATTTGCCTTATACTGTCCCTTGTGAACTACTTTTTAATGTGGGATTTCTCAAAGTGTTACAACTGGGAAGTTTACATCAAAATGAGAAGGCAGTACAATGTATTGGTCAAGAAAATAGACTCTGGAGCAAAACTGCCTAGGTTCAAATCCCAATCCTGCCAATCAGTAAGGTAAGCAGCTCTGCCTCCTTTGCTCTCCTGTAAAACATGGGTAGCACAATTGTGGAGTTTATGACTTTAAATAATTTAACATTTATAAAATGCTTGCAACAGTGTCTGGCATATAACAAATACTGTCTGAAAGTTTGTTAGAAAAATTATAATTACCTGGGCTGAAAAAAGAGGGATTGCTAAAGTGCAAATTTCTAGATCCTAATCAAAGTAAAATGAATCAGAATCTCTTGAGTCTATAGCATTTTAACAAGTTCTCCAGATAATTCTTAAAGACATTAATGTTTGAGAATCACTGCTTTAGTTATTAGAATCTACGATGAACTGATTCCACAGGGGCACCCAATATACTAAAACCCAACTTCACATTGTTTGTTACTGCCTTAGGTCTGCAAAATCCCCAAATCCTTATGGGAGATTTCTACCCAAATCAAATTAAATGGACCAATAAAACATGCTTCTCTGGAGATTAGCATCTCAAGTCATGATTCTGAGTTTGCAGGTTTCTTGGATTTGGTTTATTCTGGTGGCTTCTCTCATTTACCAGTGTCCCTGCGATAGCTGATGCTTATGTCCTTTCCACTACTTGTCTGAAGACTGGGAATTAATCGCAACCCTGGGAGTTTGAGATGCAACCTTCCTCCCTAAAACTAAGGCAGTCTTTGAGCCAGCTAGGAGAGATGTTCTAAAAGAAAAAGACAGCTTAAATATTTAGGGAAATAATTGGGCATGACAAATTTTAGCAGTGATGCCTGTGTGTGTGTGTGTGTGTGTGTGTGTGTGTGTGTGTGTCCGTGCCTGCCTGCATGTATGTGATGAGTGTACATTTGTGTACTTCTCCAAAAATGAATTTAGAGTTGCTACAAAAAGTTGCTACTTTTAATATTTATTTTGTCATTAGAGTCAACTTCTACAGGTAAACTAGATGCCCTTATAAAATACAAAACATTAGATCATAATTTGAAGACAATTTGTTTCTTAAAGGTGACAAACCCCTAGAAGCCAAAGCTCCAGCTTTGATAGGTCTTAGAGCATAGGACAGACTGAGAAGCAAGACTGCCATATTGTTACTATCCCTGAGAAGAAGTAATTCTGTGACCCTGAGAAGTCAACAAAACCTGAAACAAGCATTTCCTTTTTGTATAAATAAATTTATTTTTGTAGGTGAGAGTTATGGCCATTATAATATAATATAAAACATATTACTTAACCACTTAATAATGGTAGTAATGAAACTAATTATTAAGGACTGATTTTGTCCCCTCCAAAACTTCAACATTAAAATCCTAATATCCAGTGCCTTAGAAGATGATTGCATTTACAGAGAGGGACTTTAAGTAGGAAAGTATGTTGAAATAAAGTCATTAAAGTGGGCCCTAGCCCAATAGGAAATCTGAATAGGCAGGCAGAAGTGGGCCATCCGTAAGTCAAGGAGAATGACTTTAAATTAATCCTGAGGACACCTTGTCCTTGGACTTCCAGCTTCCAGAACTAGGAGGAAATACAGTTTTGTTTTTGTAAGCCCCCAGTCTATGGTACTTAGTTATGGCAGCACTACAAATAAATACAATAGTAATGATAGCTAAATAACACTAATATTTTATAGCACTTTTACCATATATTAATATGATCTCATTGAAATTCATACAAAAACGCATAAAGTTCACTTCTGAAAGAGGTATGTTAATATCAGTGCCATTTAGAAATCAAGAAACTAAAATTCTGAGAGTTGGGGTAATGGGCATGAAATCTCACTGTTATAAGAACTGAAGACAGTAATTCCACCTATGTTGTCTTTTTTTTTTTTTTGGTGCTGGTTTTATTCCTTTCTTTACTGGTTATAGACCCAGAAGAAATGCAAGTTTATATGGTGGTTCTACTTTCACTTTCTATAGAAAGCTTCCTACTGTTTCTTTCTACTAGTTGCATCAATCTACATTCCCACCGTTAGTACTCAAGAGTTTACTTTCATTCTTACCAGGACGATCATACTCTTCATTGTCCTATATGGCTTTCTCAAACTTTCTGCTCCACCACTCTGTGGAGCTGCCGTAAAGAATGACAGTAGAGGCAGTGTCTGCCTCTAGACTGGCTACAGTTGGAACTGGGAATCATCAAGCAGCTGGGACATCTTCAGTAGCCATTTCTGCTGGGTGGAGGCCTCCCCTGCCTTGGCTACATTCCTTGTAGAGCAGACAGAGCATTAGGGGCTGTCCTAAAAGCTGCCTTTGTCCATTATAAAATCTCCTTGTTCCTTCCATACTCTCACATCCAGCTGAAAGGGTGAGAACATCTGAGCACGACTTTCAACAACCTTCCTCTTGTCTCAGCTAAAAAAGTGGTAGACATGAAAATGCTAGTGATTCTTTTTCCTAAATTTCTTAAAACTCAGGTCATGTCTCTAGATTAAAAGAAGATGCATTAAAGTTACTTTGTATTCTATGTCACTTTCAGAAACTGTTCTGCTGAAGTGAGTGCTGCTGAAGTGAAGAAGGTATGTGTGGAGGAGGGTGGGCTTTAGTATGAGAGGATCTACTCCGGTTTTGTGGCTGGCTTTCAGAAAATGTGCATTGTCCTTGATGACTCACAAGATAATGCAAACATTGCCAAATCTGAAACTCTGATGAATTTGTTCTCATCTTGAAAGCCTCTCTCTCACTTCACTTTCTAAATCATCCACCTTATATATTAATGTTTGGTTCCTGTCCAATGTCTGTTGTAACATTTTCTTGAAAACTTCAACTAGTCTTTACATTCTTACATTCAGTGTCATGAAATTTTTAACTTGATAATCCAACGCCATTTTATCTAAAATAATTGCAATATTTATGCTAGTCCTTTGGCGTAGTGACTAAGGAAGTCAGATCCCACAAGGTCAATCACAGTTCTAATCCTGACACCAGTAGCTTGAAAAACACATGAGGCACATGTGAGAGCATACCCAAAATCCCAACAGGATGGATAGATAGAGGTGAAAAGACCATGGTATGATCACACCTCTTTGGGGGTGTTTGTTCTCTTTCTCTCCCTCTGTCTCTCTCTGTGTCTTTGTCTCTCTGAGCAAACCTCCCATCAGGAAGCTAATAAAAATGCAATATTTATGACATGATCTACTGACTCTGTGTTTAGTTTCAGTATACAAAGGGTCTTCAAAAAGTTTGTGAACAACGAATATTACAAAAAAAAACTGCATGAGTTTCAAAATAAATTTGTACTCTAATTTTGTTTTTCCATAAACTCTTTGAAATACTGTCATATACATGAGGTCAATACAGGGAAATTCATTTTTTTTCCTACTGCTTCATTAAGACTTTGTTTAAAATTTAGCAGTATTCATTTGGCAATTTAACATACGAATATGTCACTAACCCAATTGCTGTCTCAAAATACTTTCTTCTTTCATCACTTTTGAAAGTTATATATATTTTTATTTTTCTATAGCAATCAGATTACAAAGTCTTGAGAGCATTTTCACGCCTGTCATGGGTAAGGCAATCCATGTTTTAACTAGATCATTATTATTTCTATGTTTCAGGAATAAACTGCCACAATATTATTGGCTTCAAACAATTCAAATTTATTACCTCACGGAGCAGCAGATCAAATGTCTAACATGAGTTTTACTAGGATAAAACCAAGGTGTCACTGAGAGGCTCTCTATAGGCTCTGGGGAAGAAACAAAGCCATCACCTTGCTCATTCAGATTATTGGCAAATCCAGCTTTTTGCACTTAAAGGGCTAAGATGCATGTCCATTGTTGGGTGTCAGCAGAGGGAATATATTAGCTTTTAGAGGTTCCTTCATTCTCTGACTCAAGCCCCCTTTCTTCCATCTCTAACACAACTACTTTGGTTTGGTTTTATTTTTGCCAGAGGGCATATGTGATTGCCAGAGAGACAGAGAGAGAGGAGAGAGAGAAATCAATGGGACATAGTCACACTGCAATCTGTTCTTATCTGTTTTTCCTTCATTTGGGGAGTTTGGGGAATACATGCATATGTACCTGGCATGGTTTTCAAGCAATCAAGGACAGGATTTGAACTGCAAGTTTGGCCACATGTGATCAAGTTCCCTCAACCAGGGGGCTGGACCTCACATCTGTTATAATGACCTATTTCTTGCTTTTCTCCTTTTAAGGGTCCATGTGGTTTTTTGTTTGTTTGATTGTATGTTTTTATTTTTTATTTTTGTTTTTGTTTTTAAGAGGTTTTTGCTATAGGGTGCATGTGCTTGCCAGAAAGAAAGAGAGAGACAGAGAGACAATCCCATCTCTTCCATTCTCTTCTTGGGGTCATGGACATGCACACACACCCTACGTGAGTTTAAGCCACCGGGTCCAGGACTCAAACTTCGGTTGACTACATGGGAGTCCAGAGACATAGCCATTATACCAACTGCTGGGCTGTTCCCAAGGGTCCATTTGATTACATTAAGCCTGTGTAAGTAATTCAGTATGAATGCCCAATTTCAAGATAAATTGATTTCCGATCTTTGTTACCTGCTGCCTTGTAACACAACATACTCACACATTCTGGGATTTAGGGGTGGATATTCTGAAGAACTACGATTTTGTCTGTCATGATCTTAAACAGATGATTGCAAGAATGAGATCCTGTGCTGATGAGGTTTGAAATTCTGCTTAGGAAGTTCCAAGCACAAATTGAATTCAGCACAAAACTGGCATATACTGAAGAAGCAGCAAGTGTCTAGCTGCTATGTGTACAAAGAAAAACTAATTTTAATCTTTTAGGACTGAAGATTACAAATGTAAAAGAGCCCCCTGGGCTGCTTCACTTGACACTAATGATGGTGCCTGTGAAATGTCCCCAAGGAGACCAACTTCTCACACTCGAAATCTTTTTGAAGTTGAAACTAAAACAGTACCAAACATTCATTTCCTTAGGATGACATTTACAGATGCATTTTACCTAATAAATCAAAACTAAATGTAGTAAAGGCAGAGAAAGTTTTTACTTTTTTTGCCCTAACTGTGATCATAAACAGTGAGATGCCTGAGGTAACTCTTGTTCGTCTGCACTCTGTCCTGGCTGCCCAGCCCTCATGTCAGTATCAACACACATCTCCCTAGAAGAGCAGATTTTTCTTATAATAGAGCAAGGATAACAAACAGCAACTGGAGGTTTCTTCTAAATGAATGGTCAACCACAGGAAGGTAATGGTAAAGGT
>NW_006160223.1:290704-303232 GCF_000334495.1 Tupaia belangeri chinensis
CAAGTTCCCTCAACCAGGGGGCTGGACCTCACATCTGTTATAATGACCTATTTCTTGCTTTTCTCCTTTTAAGGGTCCATGTGGTTTTTTGTTTGTTTTTGTTTGATTGTATGTTTTTATTTTTTATTTTTGTTTTTGTTTTTAAGAGGTTTTTGCTATAGGGTGCATGTGCTTGCCAGAAAGAAAGAGAGAGACAGAGAGACAATCCCATCTCTTCCATTCTCTTCTTGGGGTCATGGACATGCACACACACCCTACGTGAGTTTAAGCCACCGGGTCCAGGACTCAAACTTCGGTTGACTACATGGGAGTCCAGAGACATAGCCATTATACCAACTGCTGGGCTGTTCCCAAGGGTCCATTTGATTACATTAAGCCTGTGTAAGTAATTCAGTATGAATGCCCAATTTCAAGATAAATTGATTTCCGATCTTTGTTACCTGCTGCCTTGTAACACAACATACTCACACATTCTGGGATTTAGGGGTGGATATTCTGAAGAACTACGATTTTGTCTGTCATGATCTTAAACAGATGATTGCAAGAATGAGATCCTGTGCTGATGAGGTTTGAAATTCTGCTTAGGAAGTTCCAAGCACAAATTGAATTCAGCACAAAACTGGCATATACTGAAGAAGCAGCAAGTGTCTAGCTGCTATGTGTACAAAGAAAAACTAATTTTAATCTTTTAGGACTGAAGATTACAAATGTAAAAGAGCCCCCTGGGCTGCTTCACTTGACACTAATGATGGTGCCTGTGAAATGTCCCCAAGGAGACCAACTTCTCACACTCGAAATCTTTTTGAAGTTGAAACTAAAACAGTACCAAACATTCATTTCCTTAGGATGACATTTACAGATGCATTTTACCTAATAAATCAAAACTAAATGTAGTAAAGGCAGAGAAAGTTTTTACTTTTTTTGCCCTAACTGTGATCATAAACAGTGAGATGCCTGAGGTAACTCTTGTTCGTCTGCACTCTGTCCTGGCTGCCCAGCCCTCATGTCAGTATCAACACACATCTCCCTAGAAGAGCAGATTTTTCTTATAATAGAGCAAGGATAACAAACAGCAACTGGAGGTTTCTTCTAAATGAATGGTCAACCACAGGAAGGTAATGGTAAAGGTGCTTTAAAATAAAAATGAAAAAAAAAAAATGGACGAACATACTAAAACCAATTCTGAGGAAAACCATAAAGGAGTCCAAATTATTCTGCAGAGGCTTCTTTCTAAGCCTCTCTCAGCCTGTGTCCACTTACCCTCAAGGGCATAGTGCTAGCCACAAAGTCAGTTTGGCACAGAGATAAAGAAGTTGCCCCTGAGATCCTCTTGCACAGAAGGTAGTGCAGATAGTGTGAGAGGGCTCCGAAGGTTGTTTATGTCGAAGGGACTGCAACACCAATGGTAAATTTATTCAACAATTTATTGATTGGTCACTGGCATATTCCAGGCACTGTTCCAGGTTGTAGGCATAATACAAGTCAATCTTAACCATCTACAAGCTGTCAGCTTAATGGAAGACCAGGCAATTAGGACATTTACTCTGCAGACAATGTCATGTGCAAAGTTAGAGAGGTAGCGTGGTCTCTACAGAAGCACAGAGGAAGAGCCAGCACATAGAAACTGTTCCTGGAGAAAATGACCACTTAGTTAAGTGTTGTAGGACAAGGAAGAGATTCCCAAGAAAACAAAGGTAGGGGAGGCATTTCTGTCAGAGGCAACGGGACAGGAAGTGTTAGAGGAGCTGAAGGTGGAGGGGTAGAGAAAACCAATTCATAAAAAAATTAGTGTAAGAGGGCAAGAAACTTGTGTGAGGTTTTAAAGAGAAGAACAAATGGTCATATTTGTATTTCACATTGATTATCTTGAGTATATTACAGAGAGTGATATGGAGGGAGTGTGGTGGAAATAGTTACTAGCATTCAGAAAAGTTCAGGGAAAAGTTAATACCATCCTCAAAGAGTAGAATTAAGAAGAGGGTTAATTTATTCCGAGAATGTGGTGATTAAAAAGGGGGAAAAGGGAGATAGGAAAGGAGTCAGTGAAGGAGAAGAAAGAGTGAAGTATGACTTCCAAGCTACTGGATGACTTGAATGAATATTCTAGTCCCTGACATAGACTGTGGTGAAAAAGGAAACAGCTTTGATTAAGCTTCAGTGGTCTAAGGTGAGACCTAGCCTGGCTCAAGTAAAGGGAGGATTTACTCTAAGATACACGCAGAGCAATAAGAAGAAGAGAAATGTACTACAAATCCAAGAGTTTAAAAATCCCAGAGAGCAGGGACCAGCAGATGGTGTAATGGTCATGTCATTAGATTCCCACATAGTTAACCACAGGTTGAGCCCTGGACTTGGAGGCTTAAAAAACACTGGGGCCTTGGGGACCAGCAGTTAGCGTAATGGCTATGTTGCTGGACTCGATCGCGGTTCGCATCCCGGACCCGGTGGCTTAAAACTCACGCTGGACATATGTGCATGTGTGCCCAAGATCCTGAGAGGAGAACGGAGGAGAAGGGATTGTGGTGTGATTTCTCGCTTTCTGTCTCTCTGTCTCTCTCTGTCTGTCTGGCGAGTGCACACACCCTATGGCAAAAAAAAAAAAAAAAAACCTCTCAAAAATAAAAATAAAAAAATAAAAAAAATAAAAAACACTGGGGGCTTGTGCATGTGTGCTCAAAGTCCCAAGAGGAGAATAGAAGACACAGAATAGTGTGTGGCCATACTCCTGGGGAGTGATTTATCACTTTCTGTCTCTGGTGAGTGCATACAACCAAAAGCAAAAATATCTAAAAAAGTAAAAAAAAAAAAAAAGCCAAAGAGCGTGGGCTTTATGCAGACAATGCGTCCAGCAGAGCTAACATTTCAACAGTAAGAAATTATCATTTTTCTCTGCATATATGTGTACATTAACACAACTCCACCATATTCTGATTGTTTTATTTCCTATTTGTACTAAAAGGTTTTCTTAGTCTCTCTAGCAGTGCAGCCTGCTAGCAATTCTACTTTTTGTGAATCTGACTAACAAATTCTGCTTAAAGCACCTCCAAAGGACCATGAGATTGGCGTCTGTCCCTTTCAGAGACTCATAGCATGGCATTTCGGCACGGACGAAGCAATAAGCAGTCTATGTTCAGCATGTTATCACAAAAGTGAAAAAAGATCTGTTTTCCACTTATTTTTTCCATATCATTCCCCACATTTATATTCAGGGTAGTCAATATAAGACCTAAATGTGACTCTTTGCTTTTGTGCTTAACTCTATCACAAGAAAATATTCACCCTCTTCTTCACTCTCCTGCTAAAGACAAGAGTAATAATCAGCCGGGGCTAGACACAGAGGTAAAACACACTGCTCCGTAAGGCATAAACTACATGGGAGGATTAGGGGTTTGCATCCAGAGACCTTGCTGAGCATGCCAGACATATGGGTTACTGTGATTTGGGGCTGACTGAAACAGGGAGTATAACACAGTGTCAGGAGCCTGTTGGGAGTCCCTGTCTCTTGATCTTTTTATCTCTCTCATTTATGGAAGGAATAAACAAACTTAAAGAAAATGTTCATGGCTGACATCTGTCAGTTATTTCCCACAAGATCTAAAGTCTACTCCAAAGCTTTTCAACATTTTTTTTTAAGAATAAAAAAATAATAAAGGTAAGTGTTGGTCTCATTATTATTTGATTTTTTTTTCCAGAAGATTTTGTTTTGTTTTATTTTGTTTTGTTTTGTTTTTTTTTCCCTTTAGGGTGTGTGCACTCACTGGAGAGAGAAAGACAGAGACAGTGAGAACAAAAATGAGCAATAACTCCCCAGGGAGATAGCTATGTCACAATCCCTTCTTCTCCTTTCTTCTCTTGGGACTTGAGCATGAGTTTCAGAACACCAGATCTGGGACTCAAACAGTAGTTGGCCATGTGAGAGTCCAGTAATGTAACTGCCGTGCCATCTGCTGGCTCCAATAATTGAATTTTAGAGACTGTCAAATCAACATCCTGATGCTAAGTTTCTAGGTGCTTAGAGAAATGCCCTCCCCAAACTCTCAGGCAATTTCAAAGCCATGAATATGTATGATGACTCTTTTGTGGATCAGTTGACTCCCATATGGTTCTATATGCATTGTAAGAATCATCACACGGTTCCCTCCCATACATGGGTAGGGAAGAAACAGATATGAATAAGCAAATGCCAGAGCTAGACCCATAACACGGCAGTTAAGCACTGTGCATAGAGAGCCAGATCTCACGTGACCAATTGCAGTTTGAATCCCAGATACAGCAGATTGGAAAACACAACTGGCACATTTGCATAGGTGTCCAAAATCCTCACTAGATTAAGAAGGAAAAAGGATTGTGGCATGACCACATCCCTTTGGAAGATATTTTCTCTCTCTCTTAAGTATATATGTCCTCTGGTAGTTAGGAAAAAAAGGATAAGCAAAAGCATATGTATGTCTGTATGTGTTTTTGTATATGCACACATACATGTATGTATGCATTTTCCCTCAAATTTCACATTATCAGGCTGGCAAGTCAAATTTGAAAAGTATGAAAACATAACTTTTTTACCTGACAATTCTAAACTACATAATTATGTCAGTAAAGAGGATGTAACTGAAGAATAAATTTGAATTTTAGAGACTGTCAAATCAACATCCTGATGCTAAGTTTCTAGGTGCTTAGAGAAATGCCCTCCCCAAACTCTCAGGCAATTTCAAAGCCATGAATATGTATGATGACTCTTTTGTGGATCAGTTGACTCCCATATGGTTCTATATGCATTGTAAGAATCATCACACGGTTCCCTCCCATACATGGGTAGGGAAGAAACAGATATGAATAAGCAAATGCCAGAGCTAGACCCATAACACGGCAGTTAAGCACTGTGCATAGAGAGCCAGATCTCACGTGACCAATTGCAGTTTGAATCCCAGATACAGCAGATTGGAAAACACAACTGGCACATTTGCATAGGTGTCCAAAATCCTCACTAGATTAAGAAGGAAAAAGGATTGTGGCATGACCACATCCCTTTGGAAGATATTTTCTCTCTCTCTTAAGTATATATGTCCTCTGGTAGTTAGGAAAAAAAGGATAAGCAAAAGCATATGTATGTCTGTATGTGTTTTTGTATATGCACACATACATGTATGTATGCATTTTCCCTCAAATTTCACATTATCAGGCTGGCAAGTCAAATTTGAAAAGTATGAAAACATAACTTTTTTACCTGACAATTCTAAACTACATAATTATGTCAGTAAAGAGGATGTAACTGAAGAATAAATGAAGTAAGTTTGGAAAAACGTAGCTAATTAAAAGGCACATAATATCTTGCACCTGTATTTCCTCCATAATACTGATGCACAAGATGTGTGTGGGTGTTTAAGTTATGGCAAGTCTTTATCATACTTATAAAAATGCATTTTTTGTTAAAGTTTTTCTTTTTTTGTCTTGAAAAAATTTGGACATCTCTATAGCAACCCAGGTGTGATGTTACATGCTTTGATCTGTAAATATATCAAGCTATTTAAAGAGTACAATATATAATACTGTAATTAGACAGCTTTGGTTTGTTCAGACAATAGCTGAGTAAAATACTTTGTATTTAAATTGAATGATATGATTATCCAATACAAAATAGTCCTTAACAATTTAGTTTAGAAAGGTGAAAATGATTTTCTTTATACCTCCTCTGGGAATGTAAAATTTTACTTTGTGAATCACACAAGGATATTGGAAGAGAATATTCTAGGTCAAAAATACTTTAGAGGATTCTTAGTGGTGGAATTTTAAGATTAAGGGTGATTTTTGTTTTCTTTTCAAAATTTTTCTCCATTTATTTTATGTTGTCCGTGAGCACATATTTTTTTCCTAAAAATCAGAAAACACACCAAACAAACAAAAGAAGGCAAAATCCTTATGATAAAGGGAGAGTGAGTTAACACAGTATCAGTGCTCATTTTCAATACACTACTATTACTAACGTATTTTTTACATATTATATACCTAATTAAGATGTTGGCAACAGTCGAGGTAATAGAGTGATTGGCTGCTTTGATAGTTTTTGACTTCAATGACTTGCTCCTAATATCTCCATGGATCTAATTACTTTGCATTCCTAGTGAGTCTAGTAAAAAGATCTGGGCTGTGAGTGTGTGGCCTGGGAACTGGTCTTGGTTTCTTCAAATACTAAGTCTGTGAGTGCTTAGGGCAAGTGATGCTCTCTGCATCTCACATTCTAATTTACACTATCTCTAACACCCACGGACTCTCCTCCCCATACTGAGGGGGCAGTCAGCACATTAACTAACGTACACCACATGTAACACTTTAACCACTGAAAAGAAAAACGAAAAACAAAAAAATAAAACAAAAAATGCCACCAGGCAGTGTGTGAGGTACAAGTAATCTGAGTAACAATTCTTGTCATTATTTTATTATTCCTTTCGCATTTGTATAATTTGCTCAAATTGTTTAGAAGTCCTCTCTCATGCAGAGCTACCATTGGGTCATAGGGAAAGTCATGATGCATTATTTGATAATTGTTTTATTTTTAACTTATTAAATTTTGAGTAATTAATACTCACATATGATATGGTTTCTTATTTTAAACCAGTTCAGTTTTTATATGCAAAAATGTGTCATGACTTTCTTGATGACACACTATATCAATTTCAATTTGATCAATAAATACACATAAAAAAACAATCTGGCTTGCACTTGGTGATCGAACAAGATGGCGAAGGGACTATGTTGGCTTCTTCATGAGGAAAACAGTACAGTAGGTTCTGAAGCCCATGAAACACATGAGCAAGTCACAAGTCTGCTTGAGATATGGAGTGTTGACTATTCTAAGTATCAGAACAATTAATACCAAATGCCACTATCACATACGAGGGAACTTCACAAAATTCATGGAAAAAAATGGAATTAAAGTTTATTTTTGTGTAAGAAAAGTTTTAAACCCATCATAGTTTTTTATAATATATATTTCCATGGACTTTTTGAAGATTCCCTCATATTTTATCCTTGACTAAATATATAACCAATGCCTAGTACCACTAGAGAATGGCTCTTAACTGTTGAGCCAATTAATGTAAATGTGATCTAGGATTTTCCTTACTCATTCTATTCTGACTATACTGAGTTTTTGGTATTATTGGAAGGCTTTCTGCATATTTTGGTTCTGCAGATGTATTCTCATTACATCATACACTGCTCAATTTCTATCAACTAATCCATGATGAGCATCACTTGCATAAAATAAGAAAATAGCAAGCATGAGAGATAAGAGTTTTCCAGTTGTCTTGATTTCTCTGCAGGGATAAATATTCCTCAGGAAACAACACTACAATGCCAGGAGAAATAGATTACATAAAATTTTCTTCCTAGGTGATCAACCTTAGTCACTATATCACACAGATAACTGTAAGGTAATTTCAATGGCAATGAACCTAGTTTAAATAAGAGTTGAAAGAAATGAAAAAATATTTGATAATTGTTTGATTTTCAACTTATTTAATTTTGAGTAATTAAAACTCACATATGACAAGGTGTCTTATTTTAAACTAGTTCGGTTTTCACTTGTGTTAAAATTAATCCATCAAAATAAACACAGCCATGGTCATAAGCCCATGTCAACTGAACCCCTTGGGTTCTCCTGAGTTGCTGACTCAGCCTGGGCAGGTGTTTATTCAGTGAGCACATGAATGTGGCTGTGAATACATAGTCACAAGGATTCATGACACATATCACTTCAGTTAGTAAATTTTATTAGGTGCAAGTGTACTTCTTAAATGATAATTTCTTGTTATATAACTCTTGCACAAAAAAAGATCTCACCAGAGAGGCAGAAAGAGACAGTAAGAAGGAAAGTGAGAAATCACCCCTCTTCAGGGGATGGTCATGCTACAATCCTTTCTCTTCCATTTTCCTCGGGATATGTGGTACACATACACACACGCACACACATGTGGCATGAGTTTCAAGCCACTGGGTCCAGGACTGGAACTGCATTCAGCTATGTGGGAGTCCAGTGCCTTTAACTAACAGACCATCTTCAAGTCCCAAACTTTTGTCTTTTTGAAACAGGATATATAGTACTATATGTCTTAAGTTTTCTTTTCTTTTTTTTTTTTTTTTTTTTTTTTTTTTTGTCAGACAGAACCTGTCTTGAGACAGAAAGAAAGAGGGATGGAGAAATCACCCCCAATAGGACATGGTGACATCACAATCTCTTCTATTTTTCCATTCTGTCAAAACTTTAGAATTCATTATAATTCTCATGCTTTTCTGGTTGGAATTCTAGCCACAGTTAGATATATGAGATCTAGCTCCTTTAATCAGACTATAGATCTGACCCTGTCTCCAAATTTTCAAAATCAATTAAATAC
The DNA here is from genome assembly GCF_000334495.1 of Tupaia belangeri chinensis. Classification (NCBI taxonomy): domain Eukaryota; kingdom Metazoa; phylum Chordata; class Mammalia; order Scandentia; family Tupaiidae; genus Tupaia; species Tupaia belangeri. Next base: position 299,095 of record NW_006160223.1, read on the forward strand.
TCATTTCATGTAACATACAGATTATTGATTTTGAGTTCAGGCTCTGAGAGCCGGCAGTCAGGGTCCAAAACTTGGCTGTATCAACTACTAGCTATATGAACTCAGTTACTCCATCTCTCTGTAACTTGGCTTTTCTTTATTATTTCTGAACTAAGGATTAGATGAAGTGCATATATCACACGGTTGTTGCAAAGCATAAGTGATATAGTACAAAAAGGAGGTTTGGTGTATTACTTGAGCATATCTAACATCCACATAGGAAGGACTTTTGTTTATAGCATGTACAGTGGAAAGAAATTAAGGGAGAATATCAAATATACATATAGAAATGTAAATTCAAAAAGAAAAAAGAAACATAAAGTAAGAAAGGATTAAAATGCCACAAAAGGAGTAATGGGATTCTTAGTAAGCAATGTGGCCAGTGTAGTTACAATAAATTCTGATAATGCTTACTCAGGGTTATTAAAAACTTATATAACTAGTGTCTAAATGACAAAGAAACACTGCTGGCAAAATGGGATGTACTGACTGGCAACTTAATCTGGGTGACATATAATGCAAGAATATGCCCCAGGTTAGTTTCACAAAATAAGCAAAAACTGAAGAAAAATTGGCAACCCTGAGATCCCACAAATATTGTGTGTAGGATTTTTTTTTTTTAAAGAGTGTGATATTTTTGCTAAGGCGCATGTATTCACTGGAGAGAGAGAAACAGAAAACGAGAATCACCCTCAGGGAGATGCCCACGCTGCAATCCTTTCTCCTCCATTCTCCTCTTGGAATTTTGGGCATGCACGCATACATGCCCATGTGAGTGTTAAGCTGCCGAGTCTGGTACTTGAACCACCACCAACTACATTGGGAATCTAGTGGCATAACCATTATGCCACTGCTGGTCCCCATGTGTAGAATATAAGTTTGTGTGAAGAATCATTATACCACTGATGACTTCAAGTACGGATGTCATTACTAAAATGAAGTTCCAGACGTTTTATCTAGTAGGACTTTAGGAGGAGAAGTAAGTGAATGCAGACAAAATACTAATATGAATAGTTTTGCAGACATGTTCTTTTATCAATTACCAAAAAAAAAAAAAAAAAAGAAAAGACTTAAACCATGGGTAAATTACTATGTGCATATATGTGTGCTTTTAAGAATTTTAACTATCTGAATATAATGATATATATTACATATCCTCCAAAAAATACGTAATAATATGAAAGCCAGCTAAACTTCAGGAACACATCAACTTGAGCATGATTAAAAACAGAAAAGAAACTCGGAATAAAAATGTTAAAAGATGGGATTGATGGAGCTTGGAATAATGATCAAGTACATGATAGGAAGATGAGCAAGAGACAAATCAGTCTACAAAATAAAATGTTCAGCCTGATTCATAATTAGAGAAATGTGGATTAAAATATACTGAGATGTTATTTCCTATCATACTGGAAAAAGATTGAAAAGTATGACACATGCTCATGGTGAAGTTTAAGGAAAAGAGGTCCCTTCAAGACTATTATGTATATAAAGTGGTAAAATTTCTGAAGAGGAAAATTTGGCAACATTTAATACAACTGCATATGCATTAACCTTTGATCAGGAAGTGAGCATGTGGGAATTGTTTTTGCTTTCTATTTGTTTTGTTGTTGTTGTCACCATAGTGTACGTACACTCACTGAAGAGAAACAAAGAGAAACAGTGAAAGAAAGTGAGAAATCATCCCCAAAAGGGGATGGCCATGCTATAATCCCTTCTCCATTCTCTTCCTGGGATTTTGGGCACATGTGCACATGTACCCAGTGTGATTTTCATGACACCAGATCCGGGATTTAAACTGTAGTCAACCATGTGGGATTCCAGGGAATTTTTCTTAATGGCACAACTTCAAATATATAAAATAAGTTATGCATTAAGGTATTGTCTATAATTGCTAAGAATTAAAAACTGGTATAGCCAGTCATGGTGGGATGGCTAAGGCATCCTGATCCCACATGACTGACTTCCCAGTTTAACTCTCAGACCATCATGTTGAAAACATGTCAAGCACACATGCATGCATGCCCAAAATCACAATAGGAAAATGGAAGAGGAGGGATTGTAGTGTGGCCATCCTCTCCTGGGGGTACTTTCTCACTTTTCCTCTTTCTTTGTCTCTCTCTGGTGAGAGCACATGCCCCATTACAAATTATAAATAAATAAATGTATAAATATTTTTGCAGATTAAAAAAATTGAAAATAAATCAAATGCCTATAATGAAGAGAGAAGATAGGTAAATCTTAATACATCCACATGATAAAGTCCTCTCCTGTGGTTAAAATAAAAAATGAAGAATAAAAATTTTAACAAATTATGTGGAGTGACAATATCCAGGATACAATGCTATGTGAAGACAGCAGACAGTAAAAAGATACCTAAGGTGGACCAACCTATGCTCTGGTGGGTGTAAAATAATGAAGATTTTCAAAAATTGCATAAGACCCGTTCGATGTGGACTTTATTAGCCAAATCTGGAAACCTGGAATGTCAGAATAAATCATTGTAGTAATATGTTATAACCTATAGGATAAAATAAGTTGTTTCTCAATTAAAAACAAATTAAAAGGAAAGAATTCATGAGTCTTCTATAATAGAAACAAGTAAACAAACAAATAAGTAGGAGAGAATGGGAAGTGCTTCCTTATAGTAGAAGTTAAATTAATAAATACAGGGGAAATATAAGAAAAAAGGGGGAAAAAAATCACCATTTAGAATACACAGTGGACGGGCCCCATCATGCAGGAGTTAAATGCTATATACATAGAGAGCCATATTTTGCCTGAGGCTTGAATCCTGCCCTGGTGGCTTGAAAAATATGCTAAGTGCATATGTGTGCATGCACTAAATTATGACAGGATAGGTAGTAAATGGAAGAAAGAGGACTGCAGTGTACATGCACTCCACTGAGGGCACTTTCTCTCTCTTTTTATTTTATTTTTGCTATAGGGCGTGAGCACTTGCTGGAGAGACAGAGAGATGGAGAGACAGAAAGCAAGAAATTACCCCCAGGGGGTTGGGCCATGCCACAGTCCTTTCTCTTCCACTCCCCTTTTGTGATTTTGGGCATATACGGACATACACGCCTGGCATGAGTTTCAAGTCACTGGGTCCAGGATTCAAACCATGGTTGACTATGTGGAAGTCCAGCAATGTAACCATTCACCTGATGAGCATACATATTCTCTTGCAATAAAAGAAAGAAAAAATACACAGTTTTTTTCTTTTTAAAGCAAAGTCACTGGATGGTAAAACATTAGGAAAGTTAGACTTAATTATAATAATTATATCGTTCCAAAGTACTTACCTACAGAAAATTATTAATACTTACAAATTACAAAAAGTGACACTATCTTAACTAAATTATCAAAGTGGCTACCACCCCTAAAGGGATCCTGAAAATGCTCTGGATAAGCATTGAGTTCCATGTCTCAACCTAGTTACCCCCAGGCTAACAACTCTCCTGACTCTAACTCCACTAATATTCTTGATTATTGTATAAATTAAAACAACTAATACATTAATGTTATTTAAACTGGTAGCTAAATTTCAAAAAAAGAAAATACTGCTTTTAATGTAGAAAACACTGCTTAAAACTGGCATCTTCCCATAAGATGTAGTTTTCAAGACTTTTTTCAGCAAAACAATTGAACACACAGGGTTGTGTGTAATGAATATTCAGAGAAGTGTTATGACTAAAAAGTTCATTTGAACTTGAATAATTTCATCTCAAAAAGTTCTAAGAATATTAGTTAAAGAGCTTATGATACATTCATGTCCTGAAATAACACAGGTCTTTTGGGGAAAAAAATGACATATGTCTATATTAAAATTGAACTATCATGTATCAATTTTAAAAAGTCAATATGGAGAGAAACAGCAGTTAGCGTAATGGCTATGTCACTGGACTCCCACGTAGTCAACCGCAGTTCATGTCCCGGACCCGGTGGCTTAAAACTCACGCCAGGCGCGTGTGTGTGTGTGCCCAAGATCCCAAGAGGAGAATGGAGGAGAAGGGATTGTAGAATGACCATCGCCCCTGGGGGATGATTTCTCACTTTCTGTCTCTCTGTCTCTCTCTGTCTGTCTGGCGAGCACACG
>NW_006160223.1:303263-311647 GCF_000334495.1 Tupaia belangeri chinensis
GCCCTTTGTGGAAAACCTCCCAAAAAAAAAAAAAAAAAAAGTCAATATGGAGCCCTGCAGATGGTGTAGCAGTTATGTCACTGGATTTCCACATGGCCAACAGTGGTTGGAGTCCCAGACTTGGTGGCTTGAAAGTCATTCCAGGCACGTGGTGTGTGCGTGCCCAAGATTCTAGGAGGAGGATAGAAGAGAAGGAATTGTGGCATGGTCATTATCCTGGGAGGTGATTTCTCACTTTCTCTCTCACTGTTCCTGTGTGTCTCTCTCTCCAGTGAGCACACTCACCTTCTGGTAAAAACCTCTTAAAAGATGTCAATATGGGTAAAAACTGGCACGAATAAAATGATTCTCTTAATATGAAAATGCATTCCATATGGAATATACTCTTTTAGGAGGTTCCCTATGTTAACGGTTTTTAACAGTTTATCTTTACACATGTTTTAATGTCTTAAATTTCTACCTTTGCATGCGATTCACTGGACTCAGAAGAAAAACATCGAAAAGTCAGGAACACACAAATGTCTATATATTTTAGTGAAAAAACTATCAGATGCCTCATTTAATGGAACTTATTCCAGCCCATGTTTTCCATAATCGAAGATGTATATATTTGCATAGTAAAATGTTCAGTTTTCAAACAAGTGTTTAATTTGAAAAATATGATGAAAAGAAACCTTGAGAATGGGGCACATATAGATGCTTATAGTCAAGAAAAAAAAATAGTTGATATTGCAATGAATGAATATAAGGTCCACCAATGAAAGATTTTGTAGAGGTCTGTCCCTAGAAATGGTGACAGTAAACATCCGTGGTGTGTCAGCTATATGCATTTAGATAAAAATTTCCACACAGATGAGTAGCTTTATCCCATCACTTTAGAATTTCCTGGCAAAATAATTTGGATTTAGAGGAACTCTGTCTTTTTATTCTAGCTCTGCCAGTGGCAGTATAGCTTAGACACATGCCTAAATTACCTAATTGTCTGATATTTTGTTGCCTTTTTCTGAAAATTGCTATTTTCTGTCAAAATGTCTCAACCATTACTTTGATTCTGAACTTGATTCTAGTTTATGAATATTTCTTTGCAGAGGGATAGTTAAAGAGAAGGACACAATGTGCTTCAAGTTCCTACTGCATTTTAGATCCTGCCTTTTCATTATCTTAGGGACGGTTAGTGTTTTCTGCAATGTTTCACAGGCATTAAGTGGTAGAGAGAAGATGAGAAATTCTATCAGGCCAAAGAGCCAGCAAATGTATTTCCACACCACTTGATCATCACTGTAAAGAAAATGCATTTCCTCTATTTGCCTTTCCATTTTCTTACCATATTGTAACTGTCCCTCTGTGAGTTTGAGAGACTTCTGCTCTTCTCTTATCAGAAGAGCAGAAGACATACCTATGGTTTCTTTTAGATAATCAAAATAACATAAACATGAGCCTAAACTTATATAGATTCATATTCATAGAACTCTGATATTCATAGAACCTAATAAAACATAGATTTCATATAAATATATATTGAGGGCCTCTTTTATGAGCCAAGAATAGGAAAATATTGGAGGTACAGTGATAAATAATAAATAACCCCTGCTTCCTGCCATATGCACTGCAGTATGGTTGCTGACATGTTTAAGAGGTGATCACTTTATGCTTTCATGTTTTGCCTGCAGTGTTCACAGAGGGGAAAATTAAATATTACTGATACATACATATTATATTCCAGCAAATGTAATCTAATATTTGACACATTTTTTGCATGAATAACTCCTATAGAAAATGAGATAGCCAATTGGCTTCAAGCATTCTTGACTGAAAGATGTTATTACCTTATGTCTAATTATTGAGCTTCCTGATAGTTGTCTAGTATGAGTTGAAATCAACAGTTTCAGAACTTACTTGGCTATTTTGACCAGACTTCTGAGAAAACCAACTTAAAGTAGTTGTAGATTATTTCAATTATCCACCTTGTAAGATAGAAATAGGAAACGGTACTGTTCAGTGATAAGAATAAATCTATGGAAAGATTGAAGTGGAAATTAAAGAAATGAGTAAAAACCCAGTCTTTAAAGATACAAGTGATGCAAAAAGAAAAGTGCAAAATGATTAAGTTGTTTGCAACAGTGGCTGTTAGTTTGGACCAGGATTATAGAGAGGAGAGAAAACAAGAGGAAATGATGAAGAGTAAAAAGGGACAAAAAGTAATCAGTGGAAGAGGGGTTATTTTAATCAGTCATCTAGAGAGATTTTAAAAAAAAAGTTAGCGTGTGGAATTTGTAGAATCATGATTGATCACAGAGGAGTGCTATTAATGACAATGAAGGGGACAGCAGTTGGCATAATGACTATGTTGCTGGACTCCCATGTAGTCAACCACGGTTCAAGTCCCAGACCTGGTGGCTTAAACTCACACTTGGCATGTGTGCGTTTGTGCCCAAGATCCCGAGAGGAGAATGGAGGAAGGACTGTGGCATGACCATCCCCCCTGGGGGGGGGTGATTTCTCACTTTCTGTCTCTCTATCTCTCTGTGTCTTTCTGGCAAGCAGCAGACATGCCCTATAGCAAAAACCTCTCAAAAAAAAAAAAAAAAGACAATCAAGAAGTGGAGGGTTGAATGATATACTGAGTCAACAATTAGTAGCCTAAGAGTTTAGAACATGTCGATGCTCAAGTCAAAGAGAAATAAAACAGAAGTAGAGATAAAGAAAGAGTGACAAAATCTACAGCCTTGAATAAATGGCAATGAATGACAACTATGTTAATATGACTGTGAGAAGTGGAGGAGATCTACATAGCTGTATGACTTGAGCATGTTTTGAAGGAGGAAAGGTAAAACATGATTTTAGTGGCAATAAGGAACCAGAATATCTACCTTATATTCTGGTTCTAGAAAACATGGGGAACAGAAAAAAAAACATTGCTATTACCCACAGATAGCTTTAGTAATTCCATAGACTACCTTCAGCTTTAATAGAAGAAAGGTAATGAAGGGTACAGTCATAGAAGGACTTAAAGATCTAGGGCGCTTTGGGAAATCAAAGAAGAGCTAAAAAATACCAGGGAAATGCTTCTTTGTTTTGCTCTGGGACAGCTTGAGAAGTGACAAATTGATTCAAACTGTACATTTAAATCCCAAAATGTAAGTAAATATACATATAAATATTTACTTATCTGAATTATGTTTTAAATGTAAAAAGATGAACAGATTTACAATATATTTTTGTATATCCTCCTATCATAAAAATTGTATCTGTTGTAAAAAAAAAGTATCTGTTGTAAAATTATTTTAGATGCTTGTTCAGTATTACCTAAAATAATTTAATCAATTTGTAAACAAAACTATTTTCTAAACAAGAATTATCTCTAAAATGTGTTCCTTCATTTAAATACCTAATTTTTATTCATACTATGTGTCCAGCCCCTTTTCCTGAAGTATACCATTTTGAAAATGAGAAAATAGCATTTACTTTTGTCTATTTTCTAATAACCTTATCATAAAATTATATTAATTACCACAGAACAATGTGTGAATATGTCCAGTGCTTTGGATGCAGTAACTTGGCAACATATGACTCCATCCATAATATTTCAATAAGCAAATTCTACCAACTCATTGTAGTGAAAAGATTAGTTTTGTAAGGCACCTGTTAACAAAGAAATAACAAAACACTGAGAATTCAGGGACCAGCAGATTGTGTAGTGGTTACATCCCTAGATCCCCCACATGGATGACTGAGGTTCAAGTCCCAGACCCAGTGACTTGAAAATCACTCCAGGCACATGTGAGTGTGTGCCCAAGATCCTGGGAGAATGGAGGAAAAAGGATTGTGGTGTGGCCATTCTCCCTGAGGGGTGATTTCTCACTTTCCCTCTCTCTGTATCTGTCTCTCTTTCTCTCCAGGAGTATATGGACAAATTGCCAATACCTGAGGATTTGGAGTGAGATTAGGTAACATCATTCTAAACCCAATTACCAGGGGGTGATATTGTTTAGAGTTCTTCTTTTTAGGTACTCAGAATCAACACTCAATATTTGAAGACTGTAAATATACTACCCTGCTACCACATGGTTATCTTATCATCATGAAAAATGATGAACGCTTGCTATCTCCACTGCAAGGTAGTTAAGGGACGTGGATCCCACAGGGCCAACTACAGGTCCAGTCTTGGACCTGTGGCTTAAAAAATGTGCTGGGAGTTAGCGTAATGGCTATGTCGCTGGACTCCCACGTAGTCCACCGCGGTTCGAGTCCCAGACCCAGTGTCTTAAACTCATGCCAGGCACGTGTGCGTGCGTGCCCAAGAACCTGAGAGGAGAAAGGAGGAGAAGGGATTGCGGCGTGACAATACCCCCTGGGGGGGTGATTACTCGCTTTCTGTTTCTCTGTCTCTCTCTGTCTGGCAAGTGCACGTGCCCTATAGCAAAAAACCTCTCAAAAAAAAAAAAATGTGCTGGGTATGTGTGCATGTGTGCCCCAAATCCCCAAATGAGAAAGAGATAAGGGAGAAGGCTTAGCAACAAGACTATTCCCCATGGTGGGTGCTCCCTCCTCTCCCTCTCTCTGTCTCTCTGTCTCTGGTGAGTGCACATTCTCTAGTCAACTCTGTATAAATAAATAAATAAATAAATAAATAAATAAACAAACAAGGTGATGGAGATGCTATGAGCTCTTTTGCAGCAATGAGTTCTTTGAACAGTAACCTCAAGCTTCAGAGGGCGAATTTAAAGCAAGCAGTCTTTACCAGTTCACACAGAAGAAAGGATTTTTTTCTTTACAGATTGTGCCCATAGATAGATCAAAGTCAGGATTCTAAAACCACAAAACAATGCACCCTTTGAAGACACAGATTGTCTAATAAAAGCTTAAGTCAGAACATTAGAAATAATTTGATACAAGATTTTTCAAGATTACTTATGTATGTTTTAACAAATTATGTCTGCTAAGTGGCCTGGCCATCTTCCTTATTTGACCTTGCAATGTGTAAAATGAATTTCAGGATGTTGTCTGACCAGGGTAGCTGTGAAAGTAACAGGAGCCCTCTGCCAGTTTGCATATCAGCTGGAAAATGAATGTGCAATTATTTTCATGCAGTTATAAAAGCAAAAATATGAGCTGTGAACTAGTAATATTGACTATTAATGGAAACTGAATTAAAGTCTAATATATCATTCTAGGCCCAGCCTCTGGGATGCAGTTGGTGGCATCCAAGCTGCAGGGCCGGAAAGGCAGGGAGGAAGGTATTGTGTGACCAGACCCTACAGAAGGTGCTTTTCTCTCTTTCTAATTTTTCTCTCAGTCTTTTGTAAGCAGGTACATGTGCTCTCTCTGATAAATAAAATAATATGCCATCCTATATCACTTTGATTTATATTACCCCCGATTAATTTAGGCACCAACAAGGAAGTCTGTCATTTATATTTTTAAATAAAAAATTTAAAAAAAAGCAAAACAAATAAGAATGACTTCTATTAGGCTATTCAGTGATCTCAATTTAAAAAGCTGTTGTCATAATCTAAAATTCTGTCACTAACGACTATTTTCAGGATATTGAAAAATTATAGAGACATTAGCATTAAAAGCCCCTTTAAAAATAATTTGTTCACATTAAATTAGTTCCATTTAGTGTATTTTAAAGTATTCTTATAAAGAACTCTGCATTTATAACAACTTATCTTCAATATGGCTTTCATATGTTCACTGGAGCATCCATCACATCGAGTAATTTTTGTAAGTTTGAGCAACAAAATTATAGAGTTAAAAAAATAGCAAATATTTCAAAAAATAGTGTCTACAGTTAATCTGACCAATACTTGGGGAACAAACTAAGGACAAAAATACTACTCAAAATTCTAGATAGAATGATATGCTCTAATGATTTTCTCTTTATCTCCTAAGAGATTTATCTTATCTGAGAAAATGCTCTACTTGACCTGGAAAGCTTGATCAACTCAACTAGCTCAGCATGGGCAATTCATTTGCATAAGTAAGTACCTGTCATTCACAAACACAACTTTCCCCAATTTCTCCCTGAGATTATGATTAAAGTAGATAATGGCACCTAGTATTACAGAACTGCCAGCTGTGAGGAGAAAAGAAGTCTTCCAACTGGCTTTCAGTCTGTACCGTCTTTCTGAAACTTCATAAAAATTGTTTATCTGTTTATATTATACATGATATCATATTCACACACACTTTTTTGAGTAAAGAAAAATAATTCTCTATTTCCCAAATTATATTTTTTAAGAAAATGTTAATATATCTAATCTTTTTAAAAATAATTACTTTATTATTATTATTATTATTTAATATGACCAGAGAGGGAGAGGGAAAGTGAGAAAGCAAATTACCAGATCCAAGACTCAAACTACAGTCAACCTTATGAGAGTCTGGTGCCTGAACCACCACGCCACCTGCCAGCTCTCTATCTAATCTTCTTAAATAGAGTCTATTATAATAAGCACAGTTTTATGTGCTATATACTACTTAGGTGAGTCAGTATTTTCCAGACTTGTCATCTATAGACCAAACACATCTGTACCTCATATGCATTGAATTATCATTTTGAAGACTAGGACTAATATTATAGCAAACCCTTGAATGTACTCTTATGTACACCAAAGTTTACAAGCCCCTCACCTATAGTTTTCATTAATAACTTCATCTTCCAGGATCAGCAGGTGGTGTAACAGTTATGTTGCTGGACTCCCACATGGCCAACCATGGTGTGAGTTCCAGATCTTGTGACTTGATTTTTACCTATAGTAAAAATCTCTCTAAAAACAAAGCAAAACTGCATTTTCCATTATTCAGTAATGTACAAATCTATCTTCCCTCCTAGACCCAAACTAGGGGCCTTCTTGATTATATACTATAGTATATGATCAGCCATTTTAATATCCTTCAAGAAACCCTATTATGGGAACCAGCAGTTAGCGTAATGGATATGTCGCTGGACTCCCACGTAGAAGACCACAGTTTCCGTCCTGGACCCGGTGGCTTAAAACTCACGCTGGGCGCATGTGCCTGCGTGCCCAAGATCCCAAGAGGAGAATGGAGGAGAAGGGATTGCGGCTGACCATCCCCCCTTGGGGGTGATATCTCGCTTTCTGTCTCTATGTCTCTGTCTGTCTGGCGCGCGCACCCGCCCTATAGCGAAAACCTCTCAAAAAAAAAAAAAAAAGAGAAACCCTATTATGAAGAGCAGTTGAGTATGAGTCCCATTTGCTGCCTCTCTGGATCTGCTGCTGGGTTCACACTGAGACTTTTCATCTCCTGAGGCCATTCATAGTTGAGCAAGCTAGTCTATTGTAGGAGGTGTAGCTCCTTTAGGGGCTACTTTGGCTCGGGGATCTCTGACTACCAGCCTGTATGAAAATTTCTCTGAACCTTCCCTATAGTCTTAGATACTTCCTACTCAAACCTTCTTCCTTGTCCCTTTCCTTCCAAAAGTGTCCTAAATGCATTATGGTCTGAGGACCCTCTCTTCTTCTGCTTTTTCCCTTCTTCTTCTCAAATTTTTCTCTAATAAAATTCTTACATGTCAGTCCCATCTTGGATCTCCTTCTCAGAGAAACACACACTATTGTGTATGTGCAATGTGTATAACATAAAATCTTCTGAAATATAGACATTATTATCATTCTTGTCCAATGTCCCATGTATGCTAAGTGATGGAGCTGGAGGACGAGCTATTTAGAATCTGACATTTAAGTCTCTGAGTCCATGCTTTGTTCACTAGGTAATCTTGCTTCCTCTTTCTGATCATTTATCATGCATTTCAGTTGGCACTTGAAAGCTATTTATAATAAATAAAACTCCCAAGAGTGCTCTCAACATCTGAAAAGTGTCTTCCTAATAATGAGCTTTCGTATTCTAGAATAAGTGACAAATGGGAGCAAGTCATTCTCTGTTTTCTCTTTAATAACAATCCATCTTTTTCTGCTAATGACCTTACTATCCATGATGAATCTGCGACCTGTAGAACATCTGGAAAAATGTGCTGGATATCTCTGAGTATTTGTACAATATGCCCACGAATCTGAAATCCAGCTCAATGGATTACAGAAAGTTATACCCTGCAAAACTGAAGTTGATATGGAATTTTCAAGAGTAGATGCAAGAGGTCAGGTTTTGGTCAATAGAAAATGTCCTGAATGGAGAACTGCTTCGATTTGTGATGAAGAGGACAGTGACCTTGTTGAAGAGACTCTGATAAATAAGTCTGTATCTATTTTATGAAAAATCAAAATGGCAGACAGTTTGGTAACCTGTTTTGAAGACACTTCAACCTCTTCCTACTGCTGTCCAGAAAACTTGTCATCAATTTTATCATGTTTTAGAAGTTTCCAAAGCTTATCAGCTTTCTGATTTTAAAAGCAGCATAG
>NW_006160223.1:311659-369263 GCF_000334495.1 Tupaia belangeri chinensis
TAGGGAAAAAAGAAAAAAAATAACAAAAAAGTAAAAGAAAAAAGTTTCTGACACCATTGGAATTCTTCCTGACAGTACTTTATTACATCAAGAAATCAAGTATAAACATTCTTCTTATGCTTAAATTTTAATTTAATGGAGTGCAACTATTGCTGATGTAATCCCGGAAACAACTCTAAGTTACAATTAGGAACTTTTGGTTTTCATTGTTTATTTAGCAAAGTGGAAATGGTATCATCATTGTGGTGAGAAAAAAAAAAAAGTTTAAGTCAAGCTTAGCACTGCTCTGTGACTTTGGAAAAGTGACACAATATGTTATTATCCTCACCTGAAAATGTCATAATGATGTTTTTATCAGAAGCCTGTACAAGCTTTACATTTTATACCTTCATAATAGTGCATAAAGTGGTAAACAGAAAGGTGTTCTATCAATTTTTGTCCTATCTCACACAGTAAAAGTCGTTAAACAGATCTTGCCCTAGAAGAAAAACATTAAATAATGCCACCTTACTTTAAATTGTCTTTTAGATAAACTAATTTAACTAGAATGTCCCTCTAGAAATGGATATGGAATAGATTACATTTCTACTGGTTAAAACACGAGACAGTGAAATGCACGGAGTGGATGCTTGAACATGAATGTTCTAACTCAAACCTTCTGAAAGCAGAAAGTTTCTAGTAGGACTCTTTGTGGGATACATTCTTAGGATTAATTTAACTAGAATGTCCCTCTAGAAATGGATATGGAATAGATTACATTTCTACTGGTTAAAACACGAGACAGTGAAATGCACGGAGTGGATGCTTGAACATGAATGTTCTAACTCAAACCTTCTGAATGCAAAGTTTCTAGTAGGACTCTTTGTGGGGTACATGCTTAGGATTCTGATGTTGGCATCACTGAAGAGCAATGCACATATATAAATGTAAGGGCACCTCTTTTCTGATCTTCTAGCTAGTTTATTTGTAATTCACATTGATGATATGAACACTAAGTTTGCTTATGTTTTGAATAACTTAGTTATAGATATGATGAAAGGGACAGCCAATGGTGCAGCAGTACCCCAACATGCTGTGAGGCTGGACTCACATGAGACTCCAGGCTTCCCTGTGTATTCCAGGTGTGTAAAAACGTGCCCATAGTCTAGGCTCACTGACAGTAGGGATGGATTGTGGCATTAAGAGTGGAAGTCCACTCTCCCCTTTTTCAAAGGAAATAAGTGACTTTTAAAAAAATAGAATTAGGAAAAAACTATAAATTAATCTTAGGTTATATTTTGAATACTCAGAGAAAATAAACCCTTATTTCAAAAACATAAAAACTGAGCACTCTTAGGTAGTGATTTCTGAGTTAGTTTATGCTCATGACGGTAACTTGACACTCCCAGAGAAAGAAATCTGTGTCCTGGCAACAAATGTGAAGAAGTTAGATTTTGCAAAGAAATCTTCCCAAGGAATGCCTTCTTCCCCATTATCACCACCACACTACACACTTGTACATGTGCGCACAATGAAAAGGGCATACACATTTCATTACGATCAGTTTTCAAAGCTTTAACATTTTTGTGATTTCCTCAAGTACTAATAGGTGAGAAGTTGAAAAAGGTCAAAGATGATTTAGGAACTATAGTCTTTAGATTAGAAAGAAAAATATATTCATGCGAATAGAATCAATATACATCACACAAATATATGCTACTTTGATACGAGGGCTATTTTGGAGTGAAGGTAATTGAAAGAAACCAGGCACAAGATGAGGTGCTCCCCTTTCCCATAGAGGAAAGAGGAGAATGACCCTATACTGAGAATCAGAGAGCAGTGAGCTGTGCTTGCATAGATGAATCTTACTAAACAACCGTTGAGTACCATTAGTTTCCCCCACATACTTCCTGGTCACTTTCTTACAGTTTATCAGTTTTCGAAGCTTAAACTCCTTTTTATTAGTCACTCCACAATTTATCACTCTTTGAAAAATAAGAATGAGATTCTCACAGGAAAAAACTGCAATTTTTGTTTGCTTGTTTTTGTTTTTGTTATAAGGCACATGAGCTCACCAAAGAGAGAGAGAGAGAAAGAATGAGAAATCACCCCCAGATGACCATGACGCAATCCCTTCTCCACTCTTTTTGGGCACTCATGCACTCATGCCCAGCATGATCTTCAAGCCTCCAAGTCTGGGACTCAAACCACGAAGTTGGCCATGTGGGATCCAGCGCCTTAATTCTGTACCACCTGCTGGGTCATGTCTATAAATGTTTTAATTTACAAGCCCTTCTTGCAAAACATTAGAGGGTAAAGAATATTTTTTTCCTGTATACATATGCTTTAAATTTCCAGGAAGCATTATACAAAATAGGAAGTAATACTTTATAAAAGACAAATTTTCTTAAATTGGGAATAAATTCCCACATCAATATTTCATATGTAACACCAGATTCCACAGGAAGGGAAGCAGAAATTAAATCCTGACAGCAGACATAGTTACCTTCTCATTTCTACTTCAGAGGTGTACAAATGTGAAGAGTTAGATATTTTCTGCCAGCAGGACTTAAGGAATTAAAGCAGCCTCTACATCATAAATGAATATATGTTGGAAAGAACATCAACAGAGAACTACATTCAATGTATAATTAGCGATTTGTATAATAAAATCTACAGAGGTTTAGAAAGGGACAGAGACTATAGGATACACCAAGGGAATATATTTGTGTATGTATCTACACACATGTATCTATATACATGTGTATATATATATATATATATGTATGTATATATATGTGTGTATATATACACATGTATATATATGTATATATATATATATACACACACACACACACATATGTATATATATTTAATGATTTCATGAAAAATAAAAGCCTTGTATTTGTGTTTTACCATGAAAAAAATTATATAAAAATCACTAAATATAAGGACCAGCAGTTGGCATAAATGCTATGTCGCTGGACTCCCATGTAGTTGACCGTGGTTCAATTCCCGGTCATTGGGAAAGTCATGCCTTATTTTTATATGCTTTTTTGTACAATTTCTAGCAATCTGGATACTACCAATATATTTATGAAAAGAGATGTTTCTGTAAGTGTCCATGAGGAACCATTAACAATAATTATTTCTGGGGTATGAGGTTGTGTTAAGGTCCTGAGATACTCGGACTGATTTGTGAAAGCAGCATAGAACAGAACTAATGTGACCAATACATGTAATAGTTAGCTATTGGTAACAAATGCACTTGATTTGTTTATTTCATCACCTTACCATACAGTGGGTATTCAGATTTCTGTTGTCTAAAAAAAAAAAGTTAGTCTTGATATTTACTTGTAAATCCAGGGTATATCATTTCTGGTAGTATCCAGCTTGGTGGCAAGGCAATAACACACAACACAGAGATGCTGTTTCAATAAAGCTTGCCGGTTCACTTCCCCAGTTCGCATATACACCCTGGGCACATGCACCCATCATGCAGTCTGGCTGGGTGGTCTGGAGGAGGAGGATGTCATGGCATGGGATGTGTTGTTAGTAACTATCTCTCTCTCTGTCTCCATCTCTCACTTTCATAAAGAAATAAAGCTAAAGATATAGCAAATTGCTATTTTTGTAAGGTTATAATAATAACGAATCTGAAAACAGAAACTTGATTTTCCTGTCACCTATTGCTTTCCTTATAATAAACACATGTAAGGACACATAATTTATACTCATTTTCTCATGTCTGATATAAATTTACCAATAATGGCCAATTTTAACTTTCCTAGTTTTGTCAAATGTAATTTAAAAATCTAGGCTGATAACATAATCGATTAGGGAGAGCAACAGTTAAGTAATCACTGGCAATAAGCAAAATAGGGTTTTTGAGCGGATATATTTACTGTCCTGAAGAAAACACCTCAATTGTTCTGGGCATATTTGTGTGCATGTGTACAGGTACATGTGTGCAAATGTGTGTGCATGTGCACGTGTGTGTGTCAGAGCTCAGAAGGTAACCTGGATTTGATCTTCTCCTTAGCTCTCTTCAGATCTTTAACATTCAATGGTGCAGTTCATAGTTGCTCATATAAGATGTTGTTTGAATAAAACAAACAAAAATCTAAAGCAAATCAAACTCCTTCAATTTGGGGTGAAAAAGAGCATCTGTAAGAGTATCTTCTCAGCACAGCCATGAATCCAAATCATATGCTTATGGAGTGGTTTATACAAAACATTTAAATGTATTGTTTTGCTATAAAGATCATAGTGCAGATAAAGTGGAATATACCATGTGTTTAGAAAATACTTGTTTCAATTTAATTACTAATGAATTTAATTAATTTTCTAATCCAATTAGAATCTTTTCTTCTTCTAGTAGGAAGTCTATGGAAATGTAGCATATTTTATAGTCAGGACATTTTATGCTAATTTAATATGCTACTATATATATTAATTCTAGGTTAAAATTAAAAGAAAGTTCTAATTTCTTGTGGAAAAACTATAATAAATGGGTTAAATAAAAGATCTGGAAATAGTTTATTAATGCATGTTAATGTACTCATTAATCCTGAAAATAGTGATAATTTCCATTGACAAAAGTAATTTACATTGGCTTTATATTATTTAGAAGAGAAAGAAGAATAGTTATGAGGAAAGACACAGTCTGCATTTGAATATAAAGATTCATGGTAATGTTATGGTGTAATTTCATAATTTATACCAAGTATATCAGGCCAAAGATATCTACAGGATATGCTTTGAAAGTCAAATGACTACAGACTTGCATATAAAATGATAATATCTAGATAGTACATGAATAATGCAACAGTGTACATTGAAATGTTCACATTAAATTTATCTGAATTGCTCTTGGCATAGTGAATTCCCTTTAAATCTATTCATTTCCCAGACCAAGCAATGACAACTACAAGAAGGTTTTGGTCTGAGTCCTCTCCTCTCTTACCTTTTTTGAGTCACCACTGCAGGATAAACCTGGTTTCATACATAAGACTTCTAAATCAAGGAATGTGAAGTGTAAGTCAACTTTTTCATAAATTTTTAATCTTTTCTTATCTGAAGTTAAAGGAGGAAGAATGTTTTAAAGACAGAAAAAAAGTCATAGAGAAATGTTGACCTTCTCTGCCTCGCTCTCTGACTAATCCATTCTTTAACACCAGACTAACCTAACTCTTGATCTTGAATTTTCTGAAAACTAAAATATTTCTTTAATCAATGAATTTTCAGTGTACTTACTGCATGATACCCTAAAAAAAAAGTTTATAAAATCTTTTTCTTTTTCTTTTTTGCCTTCTGATTTTATTTCATTCTAAAACAGTAGTGCCTGGGAAACATATTGTACCTCCTTCAACATTCTTATCACTTGCCAAGGTCAACTACTATTTGAGAGAATAATGAAAATATGAAATCTGCAGAAAAATGAGCTTAGCAGCTTCATCTACCAGGAAAATATAGATTGGTTTGATAATAATTCTCTAAGTGTGAGACGACAGATATGAAAGAAGCCTTACTAAAGTACAAGAAAAAATGTATAGTAAAGTTGTTTAAAATCTATTAAAAGCATAGATGCTTTGTGTGGCAGGCTTTGTTTATTGCGTACACTACTATCTTCACCTCTCTCCAAGAATCTCAGGAAGAAGAAAAAATCTGAGTTATCTTACAGGGATAAATTACGACTACTCTAAATTATTATAATATCATAGTTCTTGATCAGAGAGTCACTTTAATTAAAGTTGCCTAGATGGGAAATCATACAAATATTTTCCTTCATATAACAATGCATAAACTGGACACTTTTTGAGATGTTATCTGTTTTTATCTGTTATCTCTTTCTGTTCTGCTATCAATTCCTTCTCCTCCTTTCACCCATGGAAAAACCAGTTTTTAAAATTACTGTAAGAAAATATCCTCTTGGTTTATCAATATTGTCAGAACTCCCAACTTTTCATGAGAAAAAAAGAAAGGAATTTGAGGTTTTATGTAAAATTTCCCAATTTGTAAATGTAGACAAATAACCATTTTAAAAATTTTCAGTCTATAGTTGGGCCAACACAATGAAGATCAACCTAAACTTGTGTGTGCGGGTGGGACAGATCACTACTTCAGAGTTAGACTGTTTAAATAAGACTAAGACAAAGTCTTTGTTGACGTATCTCACTTTGGGAAAATGATGTAACACATAGCTTTCTTTGATTGTTTTCCTACTTCATGACGATTACATAAATAGATCTTAAATTGCACCAGGCCATGAGAATTCAATAGAGAAGTCTAAACCAGCTGCAACCCCATATTTAGCTTTTTCACATTCCTTTAAATAAGCTTTAAAGTTGATTTTCATTTCAACTGAAAACTTGAGAAATAAAATAGGTCACAGCCTAAGCAGATGGATACTGTGAATTTCATGCAAAAATCAAGAAGGGGGATCAGTTTCTGCATGAAAAAGCAGCTAGAAAATGAAACAGATATTTCTGGGTCATGAAGTACACTGGAGACTCTCTCTTCAATGTTTCAATGTGCCAGAATATTCCCAGGAGCACAGATTTTGAGTACATTTTTAGAATCATAAAATTCATTTAGCTATCAATTCTGAAATTTTTTGTTTGTTTGATTTAGGCTTTTATCACAGTGTGTATTCACACACTGGAGAAAGACAGAGAAGGAAAGTGAGAAATCACTCCCAGGGTGGATGGTCATGCTACAATCCCTTCTCCTTTCTCTTCTCTGGATGTTGGGTATGCACACATATGCTCCCATCATGATTTTCAAACCAGTGAGTCTAGATACTTTTGAGTTGCCTTATAATTTCATTCCTTCTGGTTAATTGATATTTCTTGTTAGTTTTATTCTAGCTAATCAAGCTTTTATTGTGCAAATGTTAAAACCACGTATTTACTTTACTTCTATTTTCAAGTCTAATTGGGTTAAGTAAAATGCATTTGAACAACTGAATATAAAAGAAATATATTTTATTCTAACTTAAGATGCCAAATCTACTCAAAACTATTAGATAAATGATTTTCTTACATGTAATGTAATGAAAAATATTTCATTATGCCCTAATAAAATAATTTGTAAGATGTTTTAAGAAAAGTGTAGCTGATGTAGACTTAGGAAATAAAATTATAAATGGCAAAATGAGATGTGGCATTGTGTGTGTGTGTTTTTTTTTTTTTTTAATATAAGCTGCTATGGTATCATGAAAGCCTTAAATATCTTCATACATAAAGGGACTTTTTAAACATCTTAAAGTTCTAATATAAAGGATTTCAATGCTAGCTATAACTCTGTAGAAACATCCTTCCAAAATGGCTTTATACTTTACAGCCAGACAGCTTTTAAAATACTGTTCTCCAATTATTTAACAAAATGAAAGGTGAAGAATGACCTCACTTGGAATTTTATTATAAGTTATCATTCATGTCTTGTTTAGAGTTTTTCTGTAGGGCAGCACTGGGATGAAAATGGATACAGAGTGACATTTGATGTCAGAGATAAAGGGTATTATGTAGAATAAAAGTACGTCAAGGAAAGAATATCAAATTATAAACTTCTCAATGGCCAGGGTCATAGTTTGTAAGGATTTCATATTCATTTCTTGTCAGACTCAGCAGATGTTAGTTCTATTAGTAGGTGCCCAATAATTAATGTTTGAATTAAGTTGCTTCTCTACAAGTGATGCAGCTGCAATTATGCAAAGAGAACAGGAGGTGCTCTCCATAGAGCCCTGTAGTGTCACAATAATGAAATAGGGGAAACTTCTGTTCTCCCAAGGTACCTGACATTTTTATACTGTTCACTATCCCTTCCAACTTTGACAGGTCTTTCCAAGAATTTAAACTTTTAGTTCCTCAAGTAACACTCCTTAAGCCTCTTACTGTCTGCAAATAAAAGTGCTGGATTCACTAGTATCACTAGTAACTGAGGGGTTTAATTATCAGTGTTTTTTTTGTTTTGTTTTGTTTTTTCCTTTTTTAAGTTTTTACCATAGGGTGCATGCACTCACCAGAGAGAAATAGTGAGAGGGAAAGTGAGAAATTAGCCCAAAAGGGGGATATCCATACTGAAAACTCTTACTGTCCATTCTCTTCCTAGGATTTTGGACATATATTCACATGTGCTCGGCATGATTTTCAAGTGCCAGGTCTGGGACTTGAACCACAATTAACAATGTGAGAATCAAATTCCTTAACCATCATGCTACTTGCTAACCCCTCAGTGTTTTCATTTATAAACTTATTTTTATACCTATATATTATTAGGACCATGATTATCAAACATATCCTAATGAGAGTAGATACTCTTCTTAGTTACTGTTACCAACATGCAAAATAAATGATAATCGAGAATTTGAAAAAAAAAATTAGTAGATATAATGTAGAGAACCCAAAATGAATGGGAAAAGAAGAAAATAGATTTTCTGTCTCATAGCAAGGGGTTCTTTTTTCTTTTCTTTTCTTTTTTTTTTTTTTGGAGAAGTTTTTGCTATAGGGCACATATGCTTGCCAGAAAGACAGAGACAATGAGACAGAAAGCAAGAAATCACTCCCCAGGGATGGCCACACTGCAATCCTTTCTCCTCCATTCTCCTCTCAGGATCTTGGGCATGCATGTACTTGTGCCCAGCGTGAGTCTAAGTCACCAGGTCTGGGACTTGAACCATGGTTGACTATGTGGGAGTCCAGTGACATAGTCATTACACTAACTGCTGGTCCCAACCTAGGATTATTTAGAGGTTAGGGCTTATCCAAATTGAAGACATCTGACATATATGACTGCAAGATTTTTGGAGAAAAATTACATATATACATTCATACACACACACACACACACACACACATATACACATATATATGCAATATCGATTTTGAACAGAGCTGGATAACCAACTCAGGTATTTTGGTTTTAATCAAAGAAACATTCATCATGGTAAATTTTCCACTGGTGAGGAAGGTATTCTCTACCTTGATCATGGCAATTGTTTCCCATGAATGTCATGATTAAAATTCATCAAATTTATATACTTCAAATGTATGCATTTTTTATTCCTCAATAAAATTGATGAGGAAATAATTCAAAAACGAACAAACAAAAAACCAAAAACAAAGAAACATTCATGTGGCTGAAGACAGCCAGTCAGGTCAGCCCTGATGTTACAGTGGCCAATTGGAAAGAAAGGAAATGGGTCTATCATTGTATTGTCCTGAAGAAGAGGAAAATCAAAAATGATACTCCCAAATCCCTTACCTTAATTCTAAGAGGGCCATTGCTAAGTCTAGAGGTTGCCCTGAGCTTCCTCTTGCCCCATTTATCAGTCCTAATTAGGGTACTAGCAAGGTGAAGAACGGAGTCGGGCTGGAGGGTGGCACAGCAGAAACAACACTCTGCCTGGCTGACACACATGGGAAGGTTCTGGGTTCATGTTTAAAGTGCTCTCTGAATACACTGAGTGTGTGTGTCCATGAAATGCACCTGGCTGAGACTAGGCTGAATCTCAATGTTAACACCTTGTTGGGGGTGTTATATCTTTCTCTTTCTCACTTATGGAAAATATAAATAAATAAAACCTTTAAAAAATTTGAAAAATGAATAAATGAATTGAAGAGGCCCTGGGTGTCAAGCATGAGAACATGGAGAAAGGTGACCAAGACACTCACTTTTATTGCTAGTTCTAGAGGATAGGAAGGGATCTCATAACTTCCTTTGATCTTGTGAAGCTCAGGGAGACTGAGGGTGCCACACAGAGAAGCACACTCTTCACTAACAAACAGGGAGTTTGAAAACAAGCAAAGAAAACACTCATGCACTTTTGTTTATCTGTAAGTGATTGAAGATTCGGAGATTTATGACGAGTTCCATCATATCTGACTTCAGAGTTGACTATCACTAGCAAGTACATGAATTAAGCTTCTGATTAATTTTCACACTTCATTTTCCTACACTCCTACTACTCAGTCACATTGTTCCATATACTTGCTAAGACCTTTCATGTCTCAGTTTTATTTATGCCTGAAAGCAACTTCCCACTTTAAATAAATCTAAAACCCCCCAAAACCCTGGAGAACACCTACTCAATCTTTTTGACACCGTTTTCATGTCTTCTTCTTAGAAGTCTGAACTTTGCTAACTCCTTGCTCCAGTGCACTATAATTCTTCTATTTACATAAAATTCCCCCGTAATACCATGAAGTCGTCAAAGGAAAGATGAATTATATGTAACCGTTCTTACTCCAAGCACCTAGTACTTATTCTGATATTTAACTATTTGAAAATAAATGAGTAAATGTTTGAAAAAAAAATGCCAGATAGCGAATATTTGAAAGGATGAACATATGTGCATCTTTTTCTAAACTTTTTTGAGGAGAGAATGAAGTATCTTTTTTCCCACTGACATGAAATACTATAAAGAATAGTGTGGTTAAAAAAAATCCATTAGTGAAGTATTTAGAAACCTGTTATCTAGATCTAACTCTGCTACTGCCTACCTTTTTGTCATAAGACTTTCTGGGGTCTCAATCTACTTAAGATATTTTATAGTCTCTCTCTCTGGCATAAAAAAAGCTGTCATTTCTTGATAATTGTCTCAAAGCACATATTACTTTTTTTAAATCTGGAAGAAAAGAAATAATGTAGGCAACAATAAAAAAAATCCCTTTTAGTAAATAAATAGTATCTTTTCTTTATTTATCAGACAGAAAATACAAAACAAAATACATAAAGCAAAAGAAAATGTCCAACCAACCCCACTTCCAAAGTTAATTTCACCTTCAGCAGAGAAGAGGATTTTGCACATCTTTTTATGGAGAGTTCCCTATGTTATAAGGGTGTTCTTGGATGTCCTGCATATGCCCCCCCTCTGGGAGCAATGGTGCCCTCAATGGCAGCAAATCAGAGAGCCTATCTAAATATAGTTGCCTACGTGGCTTTGAATTTTAAAGTCAGACAGACTTGAGCTGTGAGAGATTCAAACCTGTAACAGACTTCTTCATGGGAAGAAAGGGCTAAATAAGTAGTCTTGGAATGTACAATTTTGAATAATAAATTCTGGGACCAAAAAAAAAAAACCCTTATGAGAGAGTTATGAAGTAGCAATTATTTATTTTCCATCATGCACACCTATGTTGCAAGTAGTCCAAGAGATTTAAAAGTAAAGACAAAAGAGTAAAATAATAACAACAATGCATTCATGATTTCAAAAAGCTTGTATATTGACAATTTCCTGAAGATTCAGGAAATTCTACAAATGAATGTCATAAGGAATTATTTTTCTTATTGTTTTTATGACACACTATCATAAAGTTAAAAGCACATTTTAATTTATTTCTTAGTTTTTATTATCTTGAACTTTCAGAAAGACAAAAATAAACATGTTAAACTTAGTGGTTTTTCAGGATTTTTTTTTTTCTACCTGCATAATGGGGGGAAAAGGAGATGCTTTGAAATTGTTTTCCAGGTAATTATTTTTTCCCCTTCGAATATTTGTTAAATAAAAATCCATTTAAAATTAATGTAACTAGCACAATTGCCTGAAAATAAGCACACTCTTTTCCATATTAATCCTCGGCAGTTAGATTTCATCTCGTTCTTCTTTGTTGTAAATAGGAGGAATGATGGTCAGAGACTGGTGCTCATGAAGTATTGTCTAGATTTATTTTTAGCAGCTCTCGCATTTCCACATGCACCCCAAAGTATAGTTTTTGTTCTTTGATGTCACAAAAACAACTCCTTCCCACAACCTGTGACTGCTTTCTATATTCTAGGCATTGCAGGGAAAATAAATAAAAGGTAAAAAAGCACACATTCATCCTTTGGGAGCTTATATGTGATTATACAATGACAATATGTAAAACAACATCAATGGCTAAGTTTCCAGTTACATAGTACAGAATTAAAGAAATCGTATTTTCATGGTAAAGTTAGTATTTAGCTAAAATGAATTAATTTCTATTTGTCTGTGTTTTTGCCTGAGTTTATTGTTATCATCATGTTTTTGAAAATCAGATCAGGATTGCCCAGTTCCCAGTACCAGTTCAATTCAGTCTTTCCATTAACATCAGAAACTTTGACTTAATGAACTTTATTCATTTATTAAGATAGTTTCGAGACCTGTCAAAAGGACATACTCCCTTTTTATTCTATGACAGGGTGAAAGACTGAGATTTGGCTTAGGTCATATAATTTTGCAAATGGACTGTAATTTTCTGGTGGATTCTCTTAGCATTTGCTATCTGACATGACCTGCCAAGAAACACAGATTGTCCGACAAGAAAGTCTTCATGTCCATTTCTCCTGTCTTCCATAAAATTCTCTCCCATGTGAAGGACTTACACACTGAAGCAATGTCCTCTGAGTCATACATAGGAGGTGCAATCTCTGTTCTTCCAGTAAATTCTAAGCCTTTCGTACTTCCTACTGAAGTCTACAGGCATACAGGGTCATGAATGATGCAAAGTAATAAAATATATGTGCTTCCCACCTCATGCCAAAGTTAATTAAAGGCTTGATAAAAATCAACATAAACATTTCCCAAATGGAATATAAAGTTTATTTAATCTATTTTAAAGATAAAATTCTAATCAAGATATTTTACATTATAAAATACTAAGTTTAGCTACCCCTCTAGGGAAGAGAGAACCCTTTTAATCTTCTCAGCTTTTGGAAGTAACTTCATGGAAATGTGTTGAATCTCTTGGGCTATACAATCACTACCTATTGTTATAAAGTTACTACAGTTACACTAATTGTGGAGCTTGCAGGGCTGCAGGATTGCAAGAGTAGCCCCTATCAACCTCGATGTCATCCCTTAATGTTTGCATTCTCTCCCACTGTTCAGGTAACACTGAACTTCCTTGCTGCTTCAAATTTTCACTCAGGACAAAGGTCTTCATATTCCCTCCATCCAGGGGTCTCTTTTTCAAACACTCACAAGGATATTTGCTCCCCTCCTTAGGTCTATGCTTGGATGTTACTTCCCCCAGAATGATTTTGCTAAACATCAGAAACTGCATCCTTCCTAATAGCCTTCTCCTTCCTGCTTTGTCTTTCTCTGTATACTGCTCAGTGATAATAAAAAACATAGTATTGATACACAACATAGTTTGGATAGCTCTTAAAGAATTATACTATTATAATACATATTATATATCATATACACATTATATATTATATATAATAATGAATAATCATATCTAATATATATATTTTTGTAAGATGAAATGTGATAGACTCATATATAAAATTAATTATACAAAATTGGTAAAATCTCATTAATGTCTATGGTCCATTTAATTTCATTATGTCCATCAACTCCCTGATTTTAATAATGCACTACTATCATGCAGGATGCCACGACTGAGTACAGCAGAAGTTTATGTACTATCTTGCAAGTTTGTGTGAGTCTATAATTAAAACTGTCAATGTAAGAAAAGTAGTAGGACAAAGTAAGCAAGAGTAAAGAGTGCATTTGGCCAAGGCTGAGGATGACTTCCAGGATGCAACTACATACAATTTACCCTGAATAATGTGCATGTAGGTCTTACAGATTTCACAGTGATTTTAAAAGCAAAAGAGGAGGATTACATAATCACTTGTCAAAGCTTTACATGGATGAAATGCTACTGTAGGGACAGTGCACAGTGGTGAATGGCTAAATCGTATGTGTGATAAAGGCAGCAGGATGACCTCATGACTGTCAGGAGTCACTTTGCCTAATGTGTGCACAGCGTGTACCGAGTGAGTCTGGTACATCATTGCACTGCATACATCTTGAAGGTTATATTAATAGGTAGTATAAGACAAGTGTTTGTGGAGGATAAAGATTTTCATAAAACAAAAAGTCCAGTGATACATCATCATTTTGAACTATTTAGGTGCCTTATTTCAGATGCCTGGAGCCAAGGAGTGAGTTGAACCAACAGTTTACATTGCTAAGAAAGTCAAACAACTGGGACCAGCAGTTAGCGTAATGGCTATGCTGCTGAACTCACATGTAGCCGACTGCGGTTCGAGTCCCAGACCCAGTGGCTTAAGTTCATGCCGGGTGCGTGTGCGTGCATGCCAAAGATCCAGAGAGGAGAATGGAGGAGAAGGGATTGTCGTGTGGCCATCCCCCCAAAGGGGTGATTTCTCACTTTCTATCTCTCTGTCTCTCTCTGTCTTTCTGGCGAGCACACATGCCCTATAGCAAAAACCTCTTAAAAAAAAAAAGTCAAAGAATGTGTGCATATGTTTTATTTCCTTACAGAGCAACTTGAGAGGCAGAGATTGAGAAAGAGAAAAGAAGAGAGAAAGAGAAGCACCCTCGAAAGGGTCTCATTGTCGCACAGTTGCCCTTTTCTAGTCTTCTAGTTCCTCAGGATTCTGAGTGCCCACTCGTGCATCTGGCATGTTTTCAGGTCAAACCAAGAATCTCAATCTATGCTAACCATGTGGCTGCCAGCCTTACAGGGAACTTGTGTTTCTTTGTGCCACAGTGACTGGGCATAACTTTCAGTTTGATGGGACATTTTAGCATGAGGGACTCCATTTAATTCCAATCTATTGAAACCTAGAGCAGGAGCTTAGTCCAGAACAATGGACTCCTGTAATTTTGATTTAACATTGTAAAAGTAAATGAAAATAAAATAAAAAGTTAAATTTAAAAATTCTCTAGCACTCATCAGTATCTAATATGTTGTATAATTTACTTGTTACTTTCTTTATTCTCTCTCTCTTCCCACTAGTTTGCAAGTATGATGTGGGCAAGGGGTTGTCATTCATTTTGTTCAGTGGTGGATCCATGATGTGACACAGAGAAATGCTGGGCATGTAGCAAGCTGTCTATGGCTAGTTAGTGAATGAATAGAATACTTTTACATAAAAAAAAATCACATTTGCATTATGGTGGACCTCAGGACCTGTGATTTGGATTCCAGCTCTGCTATGATCTAGCAGATCTTTAGCAAATCATTTATATTATTACTTCAGTAATCAAAAAATGAATAATGTTCTGAAGGTTACTTTGTAAAATTATTCGCACACACATACAAGCATGCAATAACACACAGCAGGTAGATGTATTATTTGAAATAGAAGTAATGTGCTTCAATAATCTTTACAAAATTTAGTATTATTTGACCTAGTAATTTACCAAAAAATGTGGCCATCATTTTAAGTGTAAGGATGATTGCTACAGAATTATTTATAATAATTAGAAATTTTGAACTGATCTAAATGTTTAATAACAGTAAAAGAGAGACATACAGAAAATTATATTATACTATAACTTGAAGCACTTCTCTAAAAAAGATGTTATACTATAACTTGAAGCACTTCTCTAAAATAGATGTCTCATTCCATTTATTTATTTATTTATTTATTTATTTATTTATTTATTTATTTTGAGAGGTTTTTGCTATAGGGCACATGCTCTGGCCAGAAAGACAGAGAGAGACAGAAAGATAGAAAGCGAGAAATCACCTCCCAGGGTGTTGGCCACGCCACAATCCCTTCTCCTCTATTCTCCTCTAGGGATCTTGGGCACACATGCACACGCACCCAGCGTGAGTTTAAGCCCCCAGATTCAGAACTCAAACTATGCTCGGCTACATGGGAATTCAGCAACATAGCCATTACGTTAACTGCTGGTCCCGCCTCATTTCATTTTATAAATGAATAACCAATACATGTAGCTTCAATTCGCAACAACTTAATTAAGGAAATTTTTACATTTTTATTCCTATTTCACAGCATGACTATTAATTACTTCAGTTTTTAGAAAACTTCCCTTTTCACAGTATCTTTTACAGTATTTTGGTAGTTTGCAACACACCAGGTACGCAGTAATACTTTTGTTTTAAAATGACAAGGGAGAGTAACTGAGCATCCATCCCGTTTTTCTGGTCTATGGCATTATAGAATCTGCAAACAAAGGCAATGTAAATTATTAATAAAAGTCTTCCCTCAGAATGTGTTGTTATATATGACAGGCATACATAGTAAATGAAATCCAACAGAAAAACAACAACAACTCTGCCCTTCAACTCCTTATAAGTAAAATAATAATGGCAAGGGATGATAAAAAAGTCAAAATGATAATTTGAAAATTACTAATGTTCTTACACTTATCATGGATAAAGCCCATTATTATTTTTTAATCCAGAAAGAAATGATGAAATCATTGTCAATCCACCACTATTCACAAATATAAGTACAAAATTATAGGTGCAAAAACTAGTTTCATATGCAAAATTATAACCATAGAACTTAGATTATTTACCACTTTCTGAAGATTAAAAATTACACAAATACCCCTGCTTTTTCGGTATTCTGTAAATTATTTTTTATTGTGAGACAGCTTCCTTGGAAAGGAATTTAAAAAAAAAAAAAAAAACATAAAATGTCTCCTCTCTCGTAAATGATGAAATCATTGTCAATCCACCACTATTCACAAATATAAGTACAAAATTATAGGTGCAAAAACTAGTTTCATATGCAAAATTATAACCATAGAACTTAGATTATTTACCACTTTCTGAAGATTAAAAATTACACAAATACCCCTGCTTTTTCGGTATTCTGTAAATTATTTTTTATTGTGAGACAGCTTCCTTGGAAAGGAATTTAAAAAAAAAAAAAAAAAAGCATAACATGTCTCCTCTCTCGTGAGTTGTCATTTTGTTTTCCTCCCAGTCCTTCACTTATTCATGAAACAAATGACTTCGGTGTGCCTACACTGCACTTGATATTGGAAATAACACAGGATAAGTTCTAGTTCCAGCCTTTAAAAGCCTCAAGGGTATAAAGGAAGAAAAATGTATGAAAACTTAAACATAATTACATATAAAATAAATAGTTAGAAATAACAATGTGGTGCTTCATTATATTTCAAGTACAATGAATAAAATCTCATATCTAAACAGAAACTCGTTTTTACAAAGTTCAATTTTTTGACAAAAAGCCTTGATCCTTTTCCAGCTAAGGTCTTTTTATTTTTTTAATGTGTTGGCCTCATGATTCTAATTATATTCTCTTCTCGCTTTTTCCTCAGAAACAGTGAAGTCCTTCCATTTAGCTAATTAAGAGCACCCTCACTCCCGCTACACACTATCTTTGAGCTGGCTAATTTACCAACACATAATCCTTAACTGTTTTTCTTTTTAAAACAGGCAATGTGAAAGTAATTAAAAGTTAATTGGTATAAACGCCAATTAGAAATCATAACATTGCTGTCTTGGTATAACCAGAAAACGTTATTTCTGGATTTCTTTCTATAATTTGTGATATATTTTTTGCTTATTGGTTTATCGTCATTATTTCTTTTTTTAACTTGAAATGTTTTATTTCTGATAAGAATTATTATATCATTGTTTCCTGAGAAGTTTTCTTATATTTGATACTTTTCAAACTAGTTACGACTAAACGGAACAAACTAGTTTTTGATTGATATTTGTAGCAAGAAAAGTCAAGGACTGTATAATCTGCAAGATTTCAGACTTGACGTATTAGTTGGGCAGTCACATCTCTCTCTCCCTGTTTATGCTGTCATGTGTAGAAGATGAAAAACTGTTATTCTTCCCGGATTAATGGAAGACATTGAAATTTAACTACCCTAACATAAATTATCCATGCAAGATTTCTTTGCACAATGCCTGTGAAGGACAGTTATCTAGACACATTTTGAAAATGTCTAAAGAAAGTAGGTTAGCTGCCGCCCACACTAGTCCCTGTGTTAGAGACAACCAGCTGCTCCAGAAGCTTTTTTATGTCCAGTCAAAATCTACCTTTTAGGTGCCATAGAATTACAAGGGTCTTAGTTTTATACTAACAAATACATCTCATCTCTACTCTTTGTAACAGTACTTCAGTACTGAAGATAACTATTATTTGCCCCATTTTCTCTTTTCACAACTACATTTGTAATTCCTTTATTATAGTTTCTAAATCTTTGAGAATTTTGCTTGTCTCCTACATAGGCTCCAACCAAATTATCCCAGGTTTTCTTCAATCAGCACTTAAAATACTGGAATATTCACCTTCTGTGTTCAAGAGCAGCACCGAGTAGTAGAATATAATGCGAGATCTAATTTTTTGCCAGTCATATAAAAACCTGATAACATCGATTTGCTAATACGTTTTATTTATCCCATTTTTTAAATATATTGTGAATATGAAATGACACATTATTATTAATAGTGTTATTCTTTTGCTATAAGGTACATAGATCTCTGGGAAAAGAGAGAGAGGAAAAGTGACAGATCACTTTCCAGGGGCTTGCCATGCCATAGTCACTTATTTTCCATTCTCCTCTCGGGATTTTGGTCAAGCACACACTTGGATCCAGAGTGTTTTCCAAGCCTCCCACTCTGGTACTTGAACCACACCATTTGCCCTGTAGTGTCAGATGTCTTAATCACCACACTACTGGCTGACCAGAGAGTATATTTTGCACCTCAATTCCAATCAGCTACATTTCAAGTGTTTAATAGATGCAGGTGACTAGTGGATACAACAGTAGTATTTGCTTCTAGACAACTTAATTTTAACAACCTAAAAATACATCAGTGTTGTTAAAATTTATGTGACATACTAGGCTATAGTCATTATAAATACTTAAGTTAGTGCATGAGTTACTGTCCCTCATCTTATTTATGAGAACCAGATTTTTTTTTTTTGGGGGGAGGAGAGGTTTTTCATTATAGGGTGCATGAGCTCGCCAGACAGAGAGACAGACAGACGGGGGGATGACCATGCCGCAATTCCTTCTCATCCATTCTCCTTTCGGGATCTTGGGCATGCATGCACACATGCTCGGCGTGAGTTTTAAGCCACCAGATACGGAATGCGAACTGCAGTCGACTACGTGGGAGTCCAGCGACATAGCTGTTACGCTAACTGCTGTTCCCGAGAACCAGATTTTTATAAAACATATGCTTATATCCTCTCTAACCAATATTATATTTTTAAAATTATTTTATTTAATCTTATTTATTATTCTATTTTTAATTTGTTACAGGACATGCACTCATGAGAGAGAGAAAGTGAGAAATCAAGCTGTCAGGTCCAGGATTTGAACCACATTCAGCCATATGGAAGTCCAACACCTTAACCACCATGCCACCTGCTGACCCCGAATTACTATCTAATTTAATCTTGTTAATTCAGGCCACCATTACTACTTCTAGATTATCTGTGAAATTCATTTATTTAAAATACATTTAAGTGTATAGAACAGGAAAAGGCAGTGAAAGTAACACAGATATGTAATATATGGATAGAAGCCCTCATAAGTTAACCATTCAACTATTCAGCCAGCATCAAAATAAACTATTTCACGAGCATTCAGTATTATCTCCACTTAATTCTAAAGTGATATCAAGGCATATCATCCAAAGCCTTCATGTAATCCATGGTCTCATCTCAGGACCTGTGGGACTCCCTTTTCACCCAGAATGACAGCTGCTCCTATGATAGCTTTTGAGCTTTAATAACAGGTAACAGAGAGAGAGAAGAGAGAGAGAGAGAGAAAGCACATTGCAGACCCTTTGTGGCTCTGCTATTTCACTTGATCTGAAAGAAACCATATGCCAGACCATGAGCACACAGAAGTAGCCCATGAGGAAGTTCACATGGAGAAAAGCTAAGGGTCTCAGGCACCAATAGGCACCAGTTTGCTGGCTGCATGAAGGGGCCCCTTTGCAAGTGTGTACACCAGCTCAGTCAAGCCTTCAGTTAGCTGCAGTGCCCATATCTGACATCATTCAGATAACCAAGTGAGAACTGCACATCCAAAATCTTCTAGAATTTGGAATCCACTCAATCCATGATCATAGTAACTTAACTCTTTTGTATCATAAAGTTGGCATAAATGCAGCATTCAGTAACCAGAAAAAGACCTTAGGACTTCATATTAGAGTGTTTTGCTAATATACTATTTCACAAAATATGTTATTTGTTCTCTATTACTATAAGCCAATCCATGGGGAAAAAAAAAAAGTGATGTGAAAACAAATATGCTTGCAGTGCAAAGTAAGTTCTTTTCTATTGGATGGATTATAATACAGTAAGCAGTTTATTACAGTCACTGTGAAGTCTTATGACAGAGAAACCTATTAAACTCAAATTCAATATAACATTTCCCAAATATACTTGAATTTCTTTATTTGTCTCTCCATGTTAAGCCTATTACTATTTTGTGCAAGATTTTGCCAACCAAAGCACCATAAGAAAATAGGTTATTTTTACCTTCTTATATACTTCTCTATTATTAGTTAAAAAATAATACCAGACATACACAGAAATCTATTGAACTGAAGGAGAGTCCACTTGATATGATTAATATATGTAGTCACCTAGTCTAAGAACATCTAACCCATATCTTACTGCGTGTTGTAAATATATAAAAACTGAGAAGGTAGTTGGGGTCCACATCTCATAGTTTAAGAAAGCTATTAAGGGGAACCAGCAGTTAGCGTAATGGCTATGTCACTGGACTCCCACGTAGTCGACTGCGGTTCATGTCCCGGACCCGGTGGCTTAAAACTCATGCTGGCCGCATATGCATGTGTGCCCAAGATCCCGAGAGGAGAATGGAGGAGAAGGGAATGCGGTGTGACCATCCCCCTTGGGGGGTGATTTCTCGCTTTCTGTATCTAATGTCTCTCTCTGTCTGTCTGGCGAGCACACGCGCTCTATAGCGAAAATCTCTCTCAAAAAAAGAAAGCTATTAAGGATAAAAATAAAGAGGCAAGACATTTATGGGACAAAGAAATGAGTTATTATCTCTTGAAGATAACATGTATAGTATCCTCAACTGAACTGGTGAGAAATGTAGCCAAGTGACATATGTGACTGAGTGTATATAAAAAATTAAAATTAAATTAAATATAAAAAGATGAGAGTCTAATGTGATATAAACAGAAATAAATTACTTGTAAACAAGTATAATGATTTATTATTTTTTATTATTATTAAATGACTGTCTTCGTAGTAAAAAAAAAAAAAAAGGGTATTTCCAAATAAGTAACTCTCAACTCTGCTGCCTAGAAACTCTACTCCATCTCTTCTTCATTCTATACATATTTTTCTGGTGTAATTTTACCAGTATAACTGAAGCAATAACTTAATGTTTATACTATTTTTCAAAAAACATGCATGCTTTCTCAACAAGTTCAGCTAGGTATCTGCAGTTAAAGTAGATAGTGAATGTGAATCTCAGAGCTTTCAGTAGTAAAATAAGGAAGGGGGCCAAAAAATGCTAACATATCACATTTCCCAACTGATAAACAATTTTGTTTTTATTTTCAGTCCTTGACCTTAGAATAACCATTGATGTCCTATGAAGCAGCATTACAAACTTCCTTTTATTGGGGAAGCATACATTTTCATTATTCTCCAGTGGGCATGTAGCAGTATGCATCAAGAATCTTAATGAGTAGAGAATATTTAATCTAGTAATTTCAATACCATTAATTCAATTTAAAAGAACCAAAACCAGATATTTACTACATATAAATATATTCACTGTGGCAGTGTTTTATTATAGTGATCATGCTCTAAATCTCAAGAAAATGAAAATGAATGCATAATCACAATAATCATGGAGCTACTAAAATTTCGTTTTATTTTTGTTTTTCTTATCTTTGCTATAGGACATAAACACTTGCTAGAGAGTGACAATTAGAGAGGGAAAGTAAGCAAGCATGCCCTAGGAGGAATGGCCACACCACAATCCCTTCTCCTCCATTCTCCTCTTAGAATATTAGACACACATGCACACCCACCAGGTTCCAACTCAGGGTGCTCAGTCAGCCATGTGGGATCCATCTATCTTAACTACAAAGCCACAAGCTGGCCCTAAAATTACTTTTAAAAAATTTTAAGACAAGGGACGATGTTTATGGTATAGTGCTCAGAATAGTAAATCATAATATACTATTCATATAATTTTTTCTACAAATAGGAAAAAATATATATTAATGACAAAGAATACTTGGGCAAGATAAGCCAATGTCTTAACAGTGTTTTGTCTAAAAGAGATGGATATAGTCATATTAAAATTATTTTTTCTCATATTTTAAGATTCTCTGTAATAGACATATTTTCTTTTTTTTTTTCTTTAGAGAAAAACTTTTGCTATAGGATCCTTGTGCTCACCAGAGACAGAGAGAGACAAAGTGAGAAATCACCCTTAAGAGGGCATGGCTACACTGCAATCCCTTCTCCTCCATTATCCCCTCAGGATCATGAGCACTCATGTGCTTGTGTCTGGCATGAGGTTTATATTTTTTATTTTTTAAAATGTTTTTTTAGAGGTTCTTGCTATAGGGCACATGCATTCGCCAGAAAGACAGAGAGACAGAGAGATAGAAAGTGAGAAATCACCCCCCAGGGGGCATGGCCACACCACAATCCCTTCTCCTCCATTCACCTCTCGGGATCTTGGGCACTTTAAGCCACCGGGCCTGGGACTCGAACGGCAGTCAGCTACATGGGAATTCAGTGACATAGCCATTACAGTAATTGCTGGTCCCCTTGGCATGAATTTTAAGCTGGAAGATCTGAGAGTCAAACTGTTGTCAACTATATGGGAGTCCGGTAATGTAAGCATGACATGATCTGCTGGTCCCAATAGACATATATTATTTTTTAAATAAAAAGAACAATGGCATTCCAAGGTAAAAGTTTGAATTCATGTTAACTTGATAAATACATTAATAGCTACTGCCAAAAAAAAAAAAAAAGGAAGAAGAGAGTGAAAAAAAGTTGTGAATATTGCCTCCCCCAAACTTTCTCAGGTTTTCTTCTTCTGTCTCTTGCTCCCTCGTGCCTCTCTTCCCTTTATTTCTTCCTTCCTTTTCTTTTTGTTTCCCCCCTAGAGACTTTTTATCTTTCTGTTTTATCGCCTTTCATAAGGGGAAATGTTAACTAAGGAGGTAGGCTAGCAGTAGCAACTACAGACAAGGAGCAATGCACATACAATGGGCATTGCAAGGCAGAAGGTTGCACATGAGCTCCACGTTCCATATATCTAGGTACAGTTACTCTTCTAGACTGCATTTTTCTGAGTTTATCCTTAATAGGATTATTCAAAATATTAGTCTTACCCCTTAGAGTCCGAGGCTTAACACACTAGACAGTTCCATGACTAGATCATGAACTCCTCACACAGATTTCTTAAATATGTGTCTGTAATTATAAAGCACTGCAGCATTAAAGACCAGAATTTAATCAGTTAGTTCATAAACAAGAGTTCATTTCTGAAGCAATAGTGCATGCAAGATTCATTTTTGGTGATGACTTCTTAGTTAAAATAGGTATTTTTTCATAAAGAGGATCTTGTCTGAAAACCAAGTCTAGTAGGTAAATAAGCTAAAATAAATATGTCTACCTAGAAGATAATATTGTTATTCTGGAGAGCATTGAGTTTGAGAGACAGGTACCAACACAGCAGATGTAACACAGGCATAATTATTTTGTTTCCTCCATTAGACAAGATTTAAGTGAATCATTCAAATATTTTTTTATTTTGTATTAAGAAAGCTTATTCTTATTCAGATTTATGTATTTTTATACATAAATAAACAGCAAATTTAATTAAAGTTTTTGACCACAAACCTAAGACATAATATGAAAGAAGTTGACAGTATAAAGTTTACTAGTCCATTTAACATGTATTTTAAATCCAAGCAATAAGAAGCATTAAATGAGATTTATTTAAGGAGTTTTTTTCTTCAGTTTGTTTCTAATTTATGTTTGTCTTTAAAAATATATACAAAAACATTATTGACTTTCAAGTATGGTTTAAAAATTAATTATTAAACATTCAGATGAACAATAATTGTAAATATAGTGGAATGACATAAAATAAAATGGCTATAATTATTAAATTAAAACTATATACATTATTTATAACAATAATAATTTAGTCTTACATGAAGAATATCAAATATTAAATGATAATATTTAACCACATATATTCTAATCATTAAGATTTTATATTTATTTATTTATTTATTTATTTATTTATTTTTGGAGAGATTTTTGCTATAGGGCCTGTGCACTCACCAGAAAGGCAGACAGAGAGACACAAAACGAGAAATCACCCGCCCCCCCCTCGGTGGATGGCCACTCCACAATCCGTTCTCCTCCATTCTTCTCTCAGGATCTTGGGCACATGCACACATGTGCCTGGCAAGAGTTTAAACCACTGGGTCTGGGACTCGAACTGCAGTCGACTACATGGGAATCCAATGACATAGCCATTATGCCAACTGTTGGTACCAAGATTTTATTATATCAAGATTTAATCATATTTTAGAATCTATTTTCTGCCTAAGAAAATATTTTTAATTTTATGGCATTGATTGAAATGCATCCCACAATGCACAATGGTTTAGTTAAGTGTTTTTTTTGTTTTGTTTTGTTTTGTTTTGAGAAACAGTATCAACAAAGCAGATAGAAAAATAAAATGTATAACCATTATGTCTAGACATATTTTAATAAATATTACCTGAGTATTGCAAATACTATGTATAATGCCAGTTCTGTTTGTCTTCCAGTTACTTACATAGAATCCAGCTGATATGATCTCAGATGAATAAGCATATAATTATACCAGAGTACAGAATAATTCTGCAAAGATATGTAAGAACTTTCTCAAAATGGCAGTGTAGTCAAAAGACTAGAACTTTGGATCTAGAAAGATGGAGTTGAGTCCTAGCTCTGCAATTGTGAAGAGTGGAACTTTAAGTTAGTTAATAGACACAATTCTGTTTCCTTTATAAAGTATAGTATCAATAGTCAAGAAGCAAATACTTGAGGAGGTTTAAATTGAAAAAAAAAAAAAGCCTTCTCCTGGCAGAGGCACTATTAGACAGGTAAACAAATAATTTTTATGATTTTTGTTTTTTCTTTTATACACTATCACTTTTATAAAAAAGTATCAAATGGATGGGAAAGAGAGAATAAGATAAATAATCAAACACAAAAACATATCAGTTGCTAACATATTTTTTACATTCTAATCAATACTAGAGTAGAAAAATCGTAGTGTTTGTAATGAAATACTATATGGTAAGGAGGATAATCAAACTACTATGAAACTTATGAAAAATATGTATAGAGCCAATCTGGGCAATCTGGCGAAGGCAAATGGATCCCAGTCAATTGCTCAGATCAAGTCATGAATTGGTGCTTGAGAACATGCCAGGCACGTGTGCATGTGTGCCCAAAATCCTGACAGGAGAGAGAAATGGCATTGTGAAGGGATAGTGGCATGACTATTTCCTATGGGAGATACCTTTTCACTCTCTTTCTCTAGCAAATGCACAAATCTTCTGGCAGGTTAAAAGAAAAAAATACAAGAAAGAAAAGTATAAATATTGCACATGGTGTTAAATTTTAAAAATTGCACAGAAGAGTACACAATGTATGAATCTGTTTGCATAAAGTTCAAAAGCAGCCAAAAGTAACCTAAGAGTTAAAAATGTAAACATGTTCTCCCCTGGGTGGGTAATGACTGGAAGGGGGTGCAGCAATATTTTCTTTCTTTCTCTGGGTAAGAGTCATGTGAATGTGTTCAAATGTTAAAAATTCATCTGCTCCGCTGATAATATGTACAAGACTCTTCTGTGTCCTGCATGCTAAAAATTTAAATATAGGAATCAGCAGATGGCATAGTGGTTGTGCTGCTGGACTCCCACGTCGTCGACCATGTTTCAAATCCTGGACCCAGCGGCTTAAAACTCATGCAGGGCATGTGTGCCCAAAATCCCAAAAGAAGAATGGAGGAGAAGGTATTTCAGCATGGCCTTCCCTCCGGGAGGGGGAGTGATTTATTGCTCTCTGTCTCTTGGCCTTTCTGTGTCTCTCTGGTGAGCTCCCAGGCTCTACTGGAAAAAACCGTCTTTAAAAAAAAATCTAAATATGAATAGTTGAATTTAAATATGTATTTTAATCCAAATTCCACATGTGCTCCATTATGCCATATAGAATTATAATATATAACAGATCAAACATACTTTGAAGGGTAAATGAGCCCAGACCAGTGTATATTAAATCCCAAAACAAATTACTGTAAAGCACTGAAGGAAAATACTAGATCACCTTTCTTAAATATTTTTTCTAAATCTTTGTCCTATGCATGGTTAGGTTCTAAATGTCTATGTGTTCACAGGTAGAATTCTTGTGTCTTAAGTAATCAGTTTCTCTAAACGAGTGGAACTGAGTCTTGTATGTGCATCAAAATCAGCAGTGGGGAGTATTTTAAACCACAGATTATTGGGTCTTGCTTGTTGAGTTTCTGTTTCAGTGGGTTTTTACTAGGACCAGATAATTTACATTTCTAATATGTTCCCAGCTTATGCTGATACTACTATGCTGAGCCCCAAAGTTGAGACCCACTGTTTTAGGTAAAATGTGTTCCATCTCAAGTCACATTAAACGAGTTTGGAAATCTGTTTCTTTCTTTCTTTATTTTTAAATTCTTTCTTTCTTTCTTTCTTTCTTTCTCTCTTTTTTAAATAGCTTTACTATAGGATATATGCATTTTTGGAGACAAGCAGAGAGAGAAAGACAGAATTGAGAAATAACTTCCTGCCTCCAGGAGGTATGACCATACCACAATCCCTTCTCCCCCATTCTCCTCTCAGGATTTTGGGCACTCATGCACTCACTTGCACCCTGTTTGTTTTTCCAAGCCACCTAGCCTGAGGCTCAAACCATGGAGTTGGCTATATGGGATTAAGCCTCATAACCACCATGTCATCTGCTGGCATAAATCTCATTATTTATTTTTAAAATTTACTAAGAAGGCCAGCTTGCTTGCCCTAGGGAGTCAGAGAAGGAGAAAGAGAGAGTGGGAGAGAAAGAAGAGAGAGCAAGAAATTACCCCCTGTAGGGATTAGTCAAACCACAATTCCTTCTCCCTCGTATTATCTTTGGGGATCTTGGGCATGTATGCATAACAGATCCAGCATGTTTTTCATGCTACTGGTTTCAAGACTTGAACCACACAGCTGACCTTTTAGGATCAAGCCACCTTACACCTTCCCACATGCTGGCCTGAGGAAAATATCTTTAATCTTTGTATCTTCACCAGCCAAATGAGAACAACATCAACTGCTATAAAGAGAAGTTAAAAGGATTAAGGATATACAAGTAAAGACTTTGGCACAAAGCAGGTGCAGTAAAAAGGTACCTATTTTTATTTTCCTGAAATTTGGAAAGTCTTTAGGAGGTGGAAGAGACCAGTTCAGTTCAATTTAGTGGTCTTCAGCCTGGCTGCACATTACAGTCTCTTGCAGGGGGGCGGGGGGGAGTGTTTAATACTGAAGTGTGAGCTATATACCACAGACCAATGAAATCAGCATTTCTGGAGGGTAGGACCTAACCATCAATAAATTTGAAAACTCTCCCAGTGATTCTAATACACAGCCAAAACTGAAAATGAGACTGCAATGGTTTTGCAAGGACTAACACACAGAGCACAGGAAAGTCAGTTGTTGACCTAAAAACAAATCTGCTAAATTTGTCCAGCACTACATAATTGACACTTAGCTCTGATTTAAGATATTGCTGGGAGTGAGGATGAAACTAGCTTCCTGAACACTCTATCCTTATCCTCAAAAATAGTACGAGATCTGTCATAGCTGCTCTTTCAGTCGCCAAGCCTTGCAACAGGTTCATTATTATTGCATGCCTTTCTCTTTACACTAGGCAATGCTTCAAAATAGTTCAGGAAGTTCTAATTTTTTTTTCCTCTTCATTATTCGCATGAGAAAACTGAGAGTGGGGACACGTGTGGAACCCATGACAAAAGCTACAGCTCTGTCCATTGTGTTGTGTGGCCTCCTAGTAAAATATACAAAATCCATGGAATCTTTCCAGATAACTGGCTATGACTTTACACATATAAAAGACGCTTTCCATTGTTATTATCATTCAGCAAGACTGGTTTCGATCATTTGATACCATAAACAACTGAGAATAGAATAAATACCTATGGTAAAAACATATGAAACTAGCTTCCTGAACACTCTATCCTTATCCTCAAAAATAGTACGAGATCTGTCATAGCTGCTCTTTCAGTCGCCAAGCCTTGCAACAGGTTCATTATTATTGCATGCCTTTCTCTTTACACTAGGCAATGCTTCAAAATAGTTCAGGAAGTTCTAATTTTTTTTTCCTCTTCATTATTCGCATGAGAAAACTGAGAGTGGGGACACGTGTGGAACCCATGACAAAAGCTACAGCTCTGTCCATTGTGTTGTGTGGCCTCCTAGTAAAACATACAAAATCCATGGAATCTTTCCAGATAACTGGCTATGACTTTACACATATAAAAGACGCTTTCCATTGTTATTATCATTCAGCAAGACTGGTTTCGATCATTTGATACCATAAACAACTGAGAATAGAATAAATACCTATGGTAAAAACATACAAAATATAAAAATAATATAATTATACATTAATTGTGTCGGTGGAAGTTTTTCTAACCCTAGAGACAAAAGAAAACACAGTCAAGTAAGATATTATATTGCCAAATTCAACCAAATTCAAATATTCTCTATGTTAAATATAGTGAAGGCCCCCAAATTAATGAAATATTTAAAGAAGGAAACATAAATCATTAAAAAAAATATGGATATTTTGGAAAATATACTGAGACTATAGAAGATAAATTTACATGCTCTACATCAAAACTCTCTCTAAAAAAAAGATAAATTAATGAAGCGTATAAACATTAAGATATAAAACTGATAGAAAAAATATGTACTAAGAATCTAAGTCTAACTAGTATATTCAAATGCACATTAAAAGAATTATCTATGTATATATTTAAAATTATACATGTATATGTCATTACATTTATAAAGGTATAAGTTTGTAAGTATACACTGAATTTTACTTTTGAATATATGAATATACTTATGGGACTGTAGTCAGGGAGCCACGCCTGAGTAGATGCCCAGGTCTCCCAGGACCTGGGCCTGACTGTAATCTATGAAAACATGGCAGACCTCAGAAGGGGGAAAGGCATTTGTTTTGCTTACAGAAGGGAACTGAAACATTTGGGAACTATGTTAGCCAGCTTCCAAGATGATTCCAAAAGATGCTTATCCCTTAGTTACTTTCTTCTCTGCAGCACTGAATTAGAGCTAATGAATGTGATAAAAGCAAAAGCAAAGCAAACAAACAAAAACAGCATGACTATGAAGGTGACAGGTGACTTCCAAGAATAAGTCATAAAAAACATGGAAGTTTCTAGTTTGATCTTTTGCATTATTGACTCCGGGAAAATCAAGGTGGCATGTGATGGGGACACTTAAGCAGCCTAGAGAGAGGTTGAAGTGGAGAAACTAGAGCCCTCATGCCAATAGCTGGCACTAATTTGTCTTATATGTGTGGAATCTACGCTGCAAGTGGACACACCAGCTTCAGACAGCCTCGCCATCATTCATGTGTGAAATCTATCATGCCAATGCACACGCCAGCCTCAGGCAGCCTCACTGATACCTGATTTCAACTTGAGGATGAGAGAGCCTAATCTAAAACCACGCACCAAGATAATCCCAAATTCCTGATACCTACAAACTGCGAGAGAGCAAATGCTTTGTGTTCATGTATGTGTTTCACTAGTAGTAAGGCTATATATTATCTATCAATTTATTCATTGCTATTTAAGATATAGCTCTGTACTTATAAAAAAAGAAATATAATAGTCCATACATTGATGAGAGCCATAGAAATCAATACAGCCATTTGGGCAAGCAGTTTTTCAATATATTGCATGAAACTTAAAGTGTGAAATACCAGGAATGCTACCTCACATAATGCGCAAAAATTATTTCAATGTATCAACAAACTAAATGTAAAAAACTCTTAGGAAAAAATCATATGGGCAAAACGTTATGACTTTTAATTTTGTAATGGACACCAAATATGACACCAAAAGTATGTGCAACAACATAAAATAGATAAATCAAAGTTCATCAAAATTTTTAAAATTTGTGCATAAAAGAACATTTTTGAGAAAGTGAAAAGACAACCTACCAAATGAAAGGTTAAAATCGTGTATCTGGTAAGAGTCTATTTCCCAGAATACATAAAGAACTCTAAAACTCAACAGCAAAACAACACAAAGCAAAAACAATTAAAATGAACAAGGAACTTGAATAGACATGTATCCAAAGAAATATAAAAGGTCACGGAGCATATGAAAATATACTCAACCTAACTAATTATTACACAGGTACAAACCCAAACCACAATGAGATACCGATTTACATACACTAGGATAGTTATAACAAAAAGGCTGGAAATAAATTTTGGTGCAGATAAAGAAAATTTTGAATTTTTTTAGATTGCTTGAGGGCATGTATAATACTACAGCCACTTTGCTTGTTCTTCAATAATTTATACATATGGGAACCAGCAGTTAGCGTAATGACTATGTCTCTGGACTCCTACAAAGTCGACCGCGGTTTGCATCCGGGACCCGGTGGCTTAAAACTCACGCCAGGCGCGTGTGCGTGCGTGCCCAAGATCCTGAGAGGAGAATGGAGGAGAAGGGATTGTGGT
This sequence comes from Tupaia belangeri chinensis, assembly GCF_000334495.1. Taxonomy (NCBI): domain Eukaryota; kingdom Metazoa; phylum Chordata; class Mammalia; order Scandentia; family Tupaiidae; genus Tupaia; species Tupaia belangeri. Next base: position 342,218 of record NW_006160223.1, read on the forward strand.
GTGACCGTCCCCCCTGGGGGGGTGATTTCTCACTTTCTGTCTCTATGTCTCTCTCTGTCTGTCAGGTGAGCGCACGTGCCCTATAGCGAAAACCTCTCCAAATAAATAAATAAATAAATAATTTATACATAGAATTATCATCTGATTGAGCAATTAACCTGTCTATAGATACTACTAAATTTGAAAATAGATACAAAAAAAGATACACAGATGTTTATAGCAGCGTTGTTCTTAATTCTTAAAAGGATAAAAAAAAAAAAATGACCACCAATGACTGAACAAATTGTACTATACAATTTGTTAATTAGTCACAAACAGGAATGCAGTACTGATGCATATAGGTAAATCCACAGAAACAGAAATCAAATTAGTGGTTATCAGAAGGTGTGATAGAGAAGGTAAGTAACCAATCAAACGGTATGGATTTTGGGCCAACAGGTGGCTTTGCGGTTAAGGCAATGGATCCCACAGGGCCAACTGCTAATTTTGAATTAATGTGAATTTCAGTCACTCAGAATTTTATCTCATTTTATTATCCAATCACTCACAATTTCATTTCTGAACATGTATCTCATCAAATTATTAAATTTAAGAAAAAAGAAGACACTCGAGATTATTTCTGTAATTGAAAAATCCTGCATAAATGTCTAAATTTATCCAATCCTTCATTTTACAGTTTTTCTGAGACTTACTTTTTTCCTCTCTAAAATCAAGATAATAGTGACTGTTTAACATGTCCTTTCATTAAGTATTTTAATTTCCTGTAGCTAAAAATACATAAGAGCACAAACATTAGTTAATTGATATGCATTTTTGTTGTTAAATGTGTTCTCTTAAAATCTTGATGCATTTTGTCCAGATATCTGAAGTTAAGCTTAACACAGGATATTATGTTAAAGGGGAATAAAAAGAACAACAACGATAAAAAAAAAAAAACACCAAAATAATTTTCATGGGTGTGTATAGGTAGTTGGATTCTATATGACCGTATTTCCCATTTTTGTTAAAGGACATTATGTATATATAATACATGTACATATGCACCCCCACCCTCCCCCTCCACATACACACACAGTAATCGTGGTAATCCTGACATTTGCTTACTCTGAAACCATCAGTTGCCCCAAATTGCTATCTTAATATAAAATGCATAGAAGAAAATAGAATTCAAGTTTTTCTATAATTTAGGCTCGATCAAATTTACAGATTTGGTTTTTCTTTTCAAATTGTCAAACTGTGGACTGCTCAGTCTGAATCGACTGCTATTCCTGTATGACTGAATGCTGCTTTCATGAAGCGTGTTGTCTGCCCACCAGGAATTTTTTTTTTTTCTATTCTGTCTGCCTGTTTGTTCTTCAAAGTCTGAAATATGCTTCTGTCTCCAACATGATCCCCAAGAGTTGACATGTCCTCTAGTCTGCTGTTACCTCTCAGGTGATATGCCATTCAATACTCTTTGGAGCAGAGATAAAAGTTTGTGTCATATCACCTTCACCTGACTTGATGTTTCTTGCAGATTCACTTTTGTGTATGCATGCACACACACACACACACACACACACACACATCCAGTAGTTTGTATCTGGGAGATAATTAATAAATAAAATGAGGAAATGAATGATGTGATATAAGACTGAAATTTAGTGGGGTCATTTTTTATTTATTAAAATAATAGCTTCTCACTTTTAAAGGTTGTTCTGTCATGGAATATTATTATTTTTCCCTAAGTAAAAAAAATTGAGAATATGAAGATTGGTCTATAAGTATATATTTGTGTCGTTAATTATATTTTCTTATAATTTTGATTTATGTTTTGCCCAAATACTCACACTTAACCTAGTTTTATACGTTATATTTCACATTTTTTCTTTAAAGATAAATTACAAAAATTTACTATTTAAAAATGGGTTGAAATAGGAATTTCAGCTTCTGTGGTTGGAGGACGGTCATTAGCAACATTACCTAGGATGAGCAACACATCATAATATACTTTCACTTTACTTTTCATACAAAGTTAACCAACTTCCCTGAGAGCAAACATGTACCACTGCACCCTGCCACAAGGACTATTCTGCAAAAACATCTGCCCAGAAACTGCCTGTCCATCTGATAACAACTGATGCAACAACGATGCTAATAACAAAGCGTAGTACTAATTCCAAAACAATGATGCAACTTCTTCCCACTCCAGTCTCTGCTTATGCTTTTTGCCTTTAAAACATTTCAAGGATTGAAAAACCTTGATAAGCAAGTTGGGGGCTATCTGAAATATGTCCATCTGAGCTATACTCTGGTGAAGTCCTCAATTTATATCCAAATAAAGATTTTTGTGCTTTACATACTTTGTGTCAGTTTACCATTTTAGGATCATAATATCAAAAGTTTGTTTCATTTCATTTCTGAGTAGTATGTTATTACATGGGTGTACTACAGTTTGTGAAACTTTTCTACCACTGAAGAATGTCTGGGTTGTTTCAAGTTTTGACTATTATAAATAAATCTGCTATAAATATTTATGTACAGAATTCTGTGTGAACTGAAGATTTCATTTATTTGGGGAAAATACCTTAGAGTGTACTTGCTGGGTCTGATGGTAGTCATATGCTTAGTCTATATAGAAGCTATCAGAATATCTTCCAGTGTAGCTATGGCATTATAGATTACCAACAGCAATATATAAGTAATCTAGTTTCTCTGCATGTGTGCCGTAATTTGGCATTGTGCTTTTTTATTTTTTTTTATTTTAGCAATTGTGATAGGTGTGTGGTGATATTCCATTATAGTTTTAACTTGGATTTACTCAATGGCTCATGATGTTAGGTTATGTTCAGGTACTTATTTGCTATCTGTGTGTTCTTGAGTGAAAGGTCTCTTCATGTAGGCCCATTTTTTGATCATACAATTTTGTTTGTTGTGTTGCTATTGCTTTTAACTGATCAGAGTTTTTATGTATGAACTTTGCTTCCATGTCAAATATGTGAATTGCAACTATTTTCTATAAGGCTGCATGCAGTTTGTAGTTTGTATTTTTATCCTCACAATAAATTCTTTTATAGAGTTAGTTTTTCCTTTTACCCTTTTACAAACTAGGTTTGTAGTATATGGTTTAAGAACTCTTTTCTTAGCCATAGATACTTTTTTTTTTAAGATTCTAAGGTTTTTTCCCATGCTTGTATTTTCTAAAAGTTTTATGGATTTACATCTGACATGTAAATGTAAGATCCCCTTTTGAATTTGCATGAAGTATGAGGCTCAAGTCAACATGGTGTTTTCATTTTGTTGTGAGTTTTCTTTTGTTTAGTTGTTTTTGTTTTTTGTTTTTCTGCCTACAGATATCTAATCATTTCAGCACCCTTTGTTGAAAAGACTTTTTTTTTTCCATCGAATTGCTCCTATGACTTTGCCAAATATCATTTAGGCATATTTGTGAAGATCTATCTAGGTTCTCTATTCTCTTTCTTTGAGCTAAATGTCTATCTCACTATGAGTGCCAGTCTTTGTAGGTTTTAAAACCATTTTTTTCCCTGTAAAAAGTTCATCAGCAGTTTAATATAATAATAATAATTTAAAGTTATTCAGATAAATAATGTTTAACAAAACTTATTAGGATATTTTAATATGCTCATATACTAATTTGTTATATATGATTATATCAAGTGTATTTCTTATTATGGCTTTTTATTTCCAAAATCGCCATGAATAAAGATAACACAGAGAAAAGGTTAGGAGAAAAGACCAAGATATGTAATAGGAAAAGATGCCCTTGATTACAATCTCTCTTTTTTACTGTAAATTAATTTTTAATCAAAAATATAAACTCCTCTAAAAAATACAGCATATATGTATTCCAAAAGACTAAAACCATCAAATAGCAGGTCACTTGAACTTTGAAATCCCATGTGTTCAAAAGCTTTTAAAGCATTATATGAGGCTTCTTGCCTTAAGTCCATAAATTTTTATTGTCCTTCTTAAAGCTCGTAAAACTTTCTTGAATGATTTCCAATCATTTCTTCTCTACAGAAACTAATCTGCTGAATTGCCTTTCCAACATTTACTTTGCTTTTTAACCATACGAATTACGTCTAAGTACAAAATACTCAACATCCATACATATTACTCTAATTGTGCTTTAGAACTGACATGGAATAATGAAACACTAATTGCAATTAAAACATTTTATTTTTTATGAATTAATTTGGTGGCTTGCCCCAGTTGGCATTATTTTTCAGACCACAAAGCTAATTTTCAGATACTACCAAAGAATCCATTGACCACAATTTGCAACAATGTGTTCACCAGCCCCAATACACTGCAGCTCAGGGTTTCACCAGTGGGAATTTGTCAACTCCAGACACACAAGATATACCCAAACACGCAGGAAGCCTTAACCAGGAACTTTCAGAAACCCCACTTGAAGAATTTGAGAAACCTGATATAATTCCCTCAGCAATAAAATGGGCTTGAATCAGCATAAGCACACAACAAATTGCCTCATTTATTTCCTAGTCAGATACAGAAGGAAAGACATTGTCTCCAAATCTTTGTTGTGCAAAGTGGCCATTAATGCCCCTGGCAGTTACGTGCTATGCCAAATATTTCCTAGGTGAGTAGGTGGCTAAGTAACATTAGAAAGAATATATAGCAAAGGAACTTTTTTTTCACTCCTTTACCTGTTTGACATCATATGCCAAAAGGACGTATTTTAAGTCAGGTGAAACTGAATGTCTTGATGCTTTAAAGGTTACCTAGCAAAAAAAAAAAAAGAAAAACTATTATTATAAAAACTTAATAACAAGGATATAACATGCATTTGGACATATAAATACCAAAAAAATCTTAAATTTTATGATAACACTACAAAATAGGCATTTCACTTTTTATTTGATATGTGTATATGTGTGTATATATGCATGATATATATATATATATATATTATATATATATACACACAAATGAATATAAATACTTGGAGACACTAAGACATTTCAGTACAAGAAAAGTTGCTAATAATGTTTTTATATGTTATCCTTTAAAGAGTTTGCTAATATTTTTATTATAAGCAAGCAGTATTTAAGGGTTAATTCAAATTATTAAATAATCAATATGCTTTTATATTTGCATGTTGAATTAATCAAAAGGAAAATAAATATTGACAATCTGTGTGTAATGATTTTCTGCCTCTATGCTTTCATGTTCTTCTTGATTGAATATTTATTTTTAAAGAAGAGACATTGAAGACAAAAATCTCTTTAAAATAAACCCAAGGGCAAAACAAATTAAAACACAAATACAGAACTGAGTTTATTCCATACCAAACAACAATAATTACACTGTACCTGAATGATTTTGAGCCCATAATTAAATAATTAAAACAACCTGATGGGAACAAAAAGCATTTAAAATGCACAATAAGGTGCAGCTGTGGAGGTTCAGGTGGGCGGTACCACTGCACCAAGCTGGAGCTATATGGGATGGCCCAGGGTTCAGATCTCAGGTCAACTGGAATACCTCTGGTATTCCTGTGATCCCTGTTGGTTGGAAGGCCAGGGTTAGGATTATCTTATGAGAAGGCCCTGTGGAGTCTTCATACATAGTGAAAGAGGAATATTTTGAGGGCAGAGAAATGATTGCATTTGAAATATAGATACCTACCTAATTCATATCTAAAGAGAGAGTCAGCAAATTGTATTGATACATTGAAAGCCTCCAAATACAAACCAAATGCTAAAGTAAATTAAATGAGAATTTTAAACAAACTAGAGATTTTGCATGTATTTGGTAAAGTCAGGTTTTTGTTTTGTTTTGTTTTAATTATTTTAGTTAGGACTCCCAAAGTACAATGGATAGGATAAGAAACTGAGATGATTCAATATGCAGAAAGTCTGGGTGGCATAATAAAAAGTATATTTGCTCTTTTTTCCTGATTCTGGTACAGAGGTCCAAAAGCCCTTGAAACTTCCTGAGGAATAGGAAATGTTTTGTTATTCATAGAAAAGCCCTTTCAACCTTAATGAGTTTATGGTAATGACACATGAGGGGGCAGGGCTACTTTATAGCTTCTATGGGGGCTGGTCATCAGACCAAATTAACCATATAATTAAAGGGTTAGAACTTTTAGCTCCACCCAAGACCTGGAAGGGCATAAGGGAATAGATTTTTTAGTTCAATGCCATGGCCAGTGATTTAATCAATCCTGCATCATCATCATCATCATCATCATCATCATCATCATCATCATCATAGCTTGATAAATTCTGAATGACGAGGTTTGGAAGTACTTCCTGGCTAGTGAACATACACACCAAGGGTGATGCACTGGGAGGCTGATAAGCCCAACTCCAAAGGGACAGAGGCCCCTGTGTTCAGGACCTTTCTAGGCATCATACTGTGTACCTCTGAATCTGTTTGTTTCCTCTATGGTAGACTGGTAATCATAAATATAACTCTTTCCTGAGCTTAGCAACTCATTCTTAAAAATTATTCAGTGTGAAGGAGATAGCGGAACCTTCCCTATTTGTAGTCAAGTTCAACAGAATGGAAGCATCCTCAGAACCTGGGACTTGTTGTCCAGCAGTTGTCATAATGGTTATGTTGCTGGACTCTCATGTGGTCGACCAGGTTCGAGTCCCAGAGCCAGTGGCTTAAACTCACACTGGGCACGTGTGTGTGTGCATGCCTAAAATCCCTAGAGAAGAATGGAGGAGAAGGGATTATGGCATGACCATGCCCCCTAGGAGGTGATTTCTTGCTTTCTGTCTCTCTGTCTGTCTTTCGGGTGAGCACACATGCCCTATAGCAAAAACCTCTTCAAAAAAAAAGAAAAAAAAAAGAAAGAAAGAAAGAAAAAAGAATCTGGACTTGCAGCTGGCAATTTAGATGAGAAAACAGTGTGTAATTGAGCTCTTTAATCTGTTTACTCTTGGAGCCAGTAGGTGGCATGGTGGATAAGGCGCTGGATTCTTACATGGTTGGCTGGCATTAAGTCCCTGATCTAGTGACTTGAAAATTGTGCTGGGCATGTGTGCACACATGCCCAAAATAGCAAGAGGAAGATGGACTTGAAGGGACTGTAAAATGGCCATCCCTGCCTTGGGGAGACTTGTCACTTTCTCTCTCTCCAGCTAGGGTGCACACTATAGCAAAAACAGAATAAACAAAAACAAAAACACCTGTGTGGTCTAATTCCTTGTAGTTAGTGTCAGAATTAAGAGATTGTTGTCCTTAATTTGCCCACATGAACTCTAGATAATGTCACAATTAAATTGAATTGGAAGACATGCAATTGTAATTGAGAATTGTTAAAATGACATAGTTTGTAAATCCCTGAGGAAGACAAGCAAAATAATAGTGTTCATTGGGACATACCATCACATAGTAATGCTAAAATGCAGGGATTTTGCCTACTCATACTCATCCTTAACTATCTACATATAAGTCATGTTTGAAGAAGTCAGGGAGGTCACTGTGACAGTTTGGGTTTGGCCCAGTTGTGGTAGTGCAGCAGAATTGCAAGTCTCTGCTTGGAAGGGATGTGAAAAAAACCATGATTTGCTTCCCAGGCCGACCTGTACAGCATTCTGGGCACACGTGTGCCTGTGATCTAGGCTGGCTGGGAGGGTAGGGTGGAGACCTGCACGGCGAGACTTTGTGAGAGTGCTTGTCTCTCTCCCCTCTTTCTTGTTCTCTGTCTCTTATGAAAATAAAGGAATAAACAACCTATATAAATATTTTGGTTTTCAGATTTTAAATGATCTATTTTAATAATAATGAATAGAATAACAACATTAGCAGTCATTATTGATTTATTTGTTTATTTATTTATTTATTTATTTTAAATCTCTCTTTTCATCCTTGTTTCCTTGCTTTAGTCTTAACTTTCAGCTACCCATTATAGATTGTCCCCTGCTGGGTTCACTGTTCTCAGGAACACTTTCCACAAAATGATCTAAATGAGCATTAAAGAGCAATCTGCTGCTAACTTTCCAGTCTCCTTTGACTTGGTGAATACACTTCTCTTTGCCTTTTTTTTTTTTTTTTTTTTTTTCAGATTTTTGCTGTTAGGGCATGTGCATTCACCAGAGAAGACAGAAAGCAAGAAATCACTCTTAAGGGGGGAGTGGCAGGGGATGACCACACAACAGTCCCTTCCCCTCCATTTTCCTTTCAGGATTTTAGGCACACATGCACATGTTCCTGGTGTGAGTTTTAAGCTGCCAGATTTAGTACTCAAACTGTGGTCAGCCATGTGGGAATCTAGTGCTTAACCACTATGCCACCTGCTGGTCCCCCCAACAGCTATCATTTTTTTATATTTATTTTTTAAAACAATGATTTCTGGTTTACATATAATATACACATATCTTTGTAATTTTTTTTCTTTAAGTTCTTTATTTCAGTTTATTCTATACATTCACTCATGTTACTTAGCTTGCAAAGTGAATATTCCAACATGCGTACATTATTCACCAGTCCTGTTAACAATACTATAAGTTTATCTTCAATAGATACGGTATTTTAAGACATGCACAGAATGTACAATAATCCAAAAGATATACCCATACTTGTCTTCTTCAACATTGCACATTACATTATGTTGTGTGCACATTTGTTAACATTTCTATTAGTAGAACGTTTTTGAAATATATATTCAACTGTCCATAGTTTTTATTCTGCTGTGATATACTATCCTATTGCTTCATCTCATTTACATGCATTCTCATGTCCAATTTTCTCACGAATCCTTCACTCCATCTTCCTCCAAACTTCTCCTGGTATCTACTGTAATTATCTCTATTTCTATGATTTAAAGTCCTTCAATTTTCCAACAGAGTGTGGACATTCTACATATGTTAAACAGAGACATATAGTATTTGTCTTTCAGAGATTGGTTTATTTCACTTAGCATTGTATCTTCTAACTTCACCCACTTTGAGTGAGATAATGGGATTTTTTGTTCTCTATGTCTGAGTAGAATTCTATTTGTTCATGTACTGTATTTTCCCAATACATTCACTGGTTATTGGGCACTAGATTGAGTCCATGAATTAACTATTGTGAATAATGTTGCAATAAACATAGATGTGCAAATGTCTTGCCAACTGAGCGATTGCCTGTCCTTGGGGAATATAGCCAATAGTGGAAATGCAGCTACCATTGACCTATCATATGCTCTACAAGCTGTAAGAATGTTGTACTGATCAACAATCTTCAATAATCCTCAAGGCAATACAAAGAGGTAAATATGCTTGCTCTTCTCTTTATCTCTGTCGTTAACTTATTATCTGTGAACATTTCATAGAAATTAATCTGCATGAAATTCAAGCTGTCCTTGAGGACACAAGGTCAGCTCTGCCAACTTTATAGTATCAGGATCTGTATTATTCTTTCAGGAAGTATTCAAGTTAGTGTCAGAAGACCTATAGTTAGAAATTAGTTAAGAGGGCAATGTTGTCACTCCTTCCTAGGGGGATTATAAAACTCTAATACCACAGTTGTTAAACTTTTCTCAAGGTCACAGAAAACATACATAATAAGAGAATCCAGGAGGGCCCCCTTTCATAAGCTTTACATTATTTCACCAGCAGGAGTTTTTCTGTAGATAGCAACCCTGTCTGAAGTCTGAATTATTTAAAGGAAATTTCACTTCCCTAAGTTCCCATACACCCTCATGTGATATTCCTCACACAAATTAACTTCACGCTTTCACAGGTGCGTCTGTGCCTCCGGTAACAACATTTTAGTATCTTTTACAGTTCCTACAATTATCCAGTCTGGCACTTTATTAATTATCACTATACTCCCTCTAGCTTATGCAGCACATGAACTGGGAAAGTTTCCAAGTATCTTTTCAGAGGCCCAAGCTACTGAACCTTTTTGAATTTAGAGAGTGTGTGCAGGTCACCAGAGTTGCAGAGACTTACAGATTAGATATAGTGTATGAAACACACCCTGGTGGATTAGTCAAGGGTGTCGGAGTCTCAGGCGAATCTCTCTTAGCATAAACCACTAATAGTATCATCTGTTGTATCTGGGGGATTAATTCTTCCTACCAGCCACGAGAGACCCCTTAGTTGACATTGACCATAATTGAGATATTAATATACTTCTGATTGAAAATTAACTTGATATGATTTCGAATTAGTGTTTTGGGAAGTTTATTATTGCCAATAATGTTATTATAATATCTACATATTTAGTTACTTAATTAGCATCTATTTAAAAGGATGAAGAAATAGTTTTTACATGTATGTACTGACATTATTCAGCAATGACAAATACCAGTACACTTTTTGATGCCCAACTTAGTGCAATGGGCATTAACATGCACAAATCCTGTCATTCAGGAGGATTCCATTGAAGCTAGGCAAGGTAGAACAACAGAAAAAATAAACAATGGTATTGGCTAACTAGACCAACTAAACAGTAAAGACAAGTCATTTGATAAAGTTGAGAAATAAATACATGCTTTCAGACAGTTTGAGTACATTTCGTAGAGCCTCATTTATGTGACAGGACTTCAAAAGATTGCTGGGAAAATAAAATAAAATAAAATAAAATAAAATAAAATAAAAGTATATTTTGGTGCAAAATTGACTTTTTAAATCTATGCATAATTTCTTTTGTAATATGTATTTTGCATAAACTTTTTGATATTCACTATATGACAAGCACCAAGGCAGATACTAAAGATGCCAAAATATTGGGAATCATACCCACTGTGATGTTTTCTATCCCACATTGGGCAGCATGAGACAAGCACTATGGATCTTGGTAGTCCATGATAAAGCAAGGATTCAGAATCTAAAAGTCTTAAGGAACTGGGGAAGCAGGGTAAGTATGAGGCTTTCTAAGAACAGAGGACAGATGAAGTACTGACTGTCTAAACAGGCCGTTAGTCTCTTATTTCAAGATTACTTGTTGTCTTGTAGAAAAGTACAGCTGGGTTTCTTTAAAAAAAAATAAAATAAAGGAAGAAAGAAAGAGAAACAAAGACTAGAAATCTATATCTTAAATTAAAAAAAAAACCCTCATGATTCTTTAAATATGTAAGGAGGTCATATTCTTCTTGGGGTTTACCAGCTTGCTAACTTTGGGTAAAGTAATAATTGCCATAAGGATGGCTGAAGGGAAAGAAGACATTGCTATGAGTTTTAAAGAATAGAATTCTATCCTCTCACACATTAGGTGGTAATGTAAATGAAAACTCTATGACCCAATATGTTTAGGTTAAATAGAGTTATGGACTACATTATGAGGATAAGTTTCACAAAATGAACAGGTAACTTAAAAAGATTTTGAAAAAGGTGGGAAATGGCATCATGAATTAGAATTAATATGAATAATGCATATACTAGTACCAATATGAATATAGCATATATAGAGTTGATCATTATTTTCATGCATGATGAGATTGAAATGACGCAATGAAATTATACTAGAATTCAAAGCTATTATTTGATAGGTAATAGTTGGATCTGATTCCATCTTGAGGTAATGTGTAGCAGCGTACATTATCATCTGATGCATCTTAGGACATCTGCTGAGAAGCTTTTTCGACAGTGCAGTTGAGGATATCAGGAAGTTAAGAGAGAAGCAGAGGCATAAAATGCACAGAACATATTGAAGGGAGATTGCAGATACAACTGAAAGAATTTTAGAATTATATTTGAAGAATGAGAAATAAGAGTACATAATAGCTGTAGATTTTCAAGTTTTTATTAGTGGGTGAATGTTACTTCACCAACCTAATTTTGGAAAAAGAGAAAAACACTATTTTGAGAAACATTTTAGACATGAAAATTGTATGCTATAGCTTTTGCTGTAGTTATAGTCCCTGAAAATATCAAATAGGTGTTCAGGACTGATGTATTGAAGTCCAGAGTAGGACAGCTCCATGGCCCAGCAGTAAGACATTACCTAAGCAATGCCTGATTCATGTGGTAGATCACCCATCAGGCTCTCAGTTGATCTGTACAAACCAGACACACACATACATCTGTGATCCTGAACTGGCTGGGAAGGCTAGGGAGTGTGAGATTGCAGTATGACACCCTGTCGGAAGTGTCTCTTGCTCTCTCTCTGTCACTCTCATTAAAAAGTAAATGACTTTTTTAAGCCTGGAAATATTTGGAATCTGTTACACAAAGTATTAGATAAAAGTTTATAGTAATTGCAAATCCATTATCTTTCAAGACAAGAAACAAAATTCCTGAACCAGTATGTGCTGCCAGGGGAAAGTCAGTAACACTGCAGTTGTCGTTGACATTGCTTACTATTACTTTTATTCTTTAAGTGTTTTCTTTCTCCTGTAATTTTGTTAAAACTGCTCCACCCACTGTAATACCTTCACGTCTTCCTTCTCTTTATCTAATTGCATTTCTCTAAGAAGTTATTCTTATTCTTTTCCTTTAAGCTTTTCCTGTCCTTTCAGATCAAGTGATTCATTGGACCTCACATGTATATTATTATATGTGTAGTTCATCTAACAATTGATCACTGTCTTGTGATTATTCTTCTAGGTTGTTTAGAACTGCAATTTACATCTTTTATTGCCACAGTAATGTCCTATTAAGAAGCACCATTGAGATGATTCACTTTTGTCAGAAACATTATAACCAGGGGTAGAAATACGATAATGATGGTGTTCTAAGATGTCAGATATTAAAGATGATGGGAAGAAATCATTAAACACAAACTTAAATGTCAGAGTGCCAAAAGATATTAAATATGCATTTATATGACTTATGTCTGAAAAAAGACCAAGCAAGAGGGTAAGAATAAGAGATGGAGTTAAAATTACACAAGTAGATAGGAAGGATGGTTGCCTTAACACTGAGAAATCATAGAAGTACAGGAACTAGTAGTCATGATGAGTATCAATCATTGTAGGTCCTAGAAATATTAACAGGAATCTCTGTTTACAAAAAAGACATCCTGTTTCACGAGCTTCAGCTAAATCATCCCTTAAATCTAAAAATATAGATAAGTACATTTTTTTAAGAGAGATTTTTGCTATAGGGTACATGTGCTCACTGGAGAGACAGAGAGAGCTAGAGAGACAGAAAAAAAGATACTCCCCCGCCCCCCAGGGGAGATGACCATGCTCAATCCTTTCTCCTCCGTTCTCATCTCGAGATTCTGGGAATGTATGCACTCAGTGTGAGTTTTAAGCCACCAGTTCTGGGACTCAAACCATGGTTGAATACATGGAAGTCCAGTGACGTAAACATTATCTGCTGGTCCCAAATGGGTACATCTTTAGCAGGTAAAGAATGACACAAAGAAGAATGTAGGTCTTTGTAGATCCTATGGAATTTTCTTTCTGCAAGTTAAATCTGTATTCCATTCAATTCCTTAACACAGACAGACATGTATGCACCCCCACATATTCCACATGTCACACATCACATATAAAAGATCCATATGGACACACACACACCACTCTTGCCACGCACTACATAAACCCTACACAACGCATGCCATACACACATCCATACACACAAATACACACACACACACACACACACACACACACACACACACCATCCACTATGTTTATTTGGGGTCCATTATATTTATTTGGGCTATAACCTCTCTCTATCCAATCTCATTATTAGTTTACTAATAACCAACAAAAATGTTTAGTAAAACTGTTTCTCATTTTAGAAAGATAACAGTAATTTTTAAAATTAGTATGTAAGAATAATATTGAGAGTTTCTTTCATAGAACAGTCTATTAATTATCAAATTCCCTGGATTAAGGTCAAGAAAGATATTGGGAAAGCTAGTTGACCTTGTGTGAATTCAGGAGGGACAAGGGTTACTATTCTTTTTTTTTTTTTTTGAGAGGTTTTCGCTTTAGGCACAGGGCACAATATGCATTTATATGACTTATGTCTGAAAAAAGACCAAGCAAGAGGGTAAGAATAAGAGATGGAGTTAAAATTACACAAGTAGATAGGAAGGATGGTTGCCTTAACACTGAGAAATCATAGAAGTACAGGAACTAGTAGTCATGATGAGTATCAATCATTGTAGGTCCTAGAAATATTAACAGGAATCTCTGTTTACAAAAAAGACATCCTGTTTCACGAGCTTCAGCTAAATCATCCCTTAAATCTAAAAATATAGATAAGTACATTTTTTTAAGAGAGATTTTTGCTATAGGGTACATGTGCTCACTGGAGAGACAGAGAGAGCTAGAGAGACAGAAAAAAAGATACTCCCCCGCCCCCCAGGGGAGATGACCATGCTCAATCCTTTCTCCTCCGTTCTCATCTCGAGATTCTGGGAATGTATGCACTCAGTGTGAGTTTTAAGCCACCAGTTCTGGGACTCAAACCATGGTTGAATACATGGAAGTCCAGTGACGTAAACATTATCTGCTGGTCCCAAATGGGTACATCTTTAGCAGGTAAAGAATGACACAAAGAAGAATGTAGGTCTTTGTAGATCCTATGGAATTTTCTTTCTGCAAGTTAAATCTGTATTCCATTCAATTCCTTAACACAGACAGACATGTATGCACCCCCACATATTCCACATGTCACACATCACATATAAAAGATCCATATGGACACACACACACCACTCTTGCCACGCACTACATAAACCCTACACAACGCATGCCATACACACATCCATACACACAAATACACACACACACACACACACACACACACACACACACACCATCCACTATGTTTATTTGGGGTCCATTATATTTATTTGGGCTATAACCTCTCTCTATCCAATCTCATTATTAGTTTACTAATAACCAACAAAAATGTTTAGTAAAACTGTTTCTCATTTTAGAAAGATAACAGTAATTTTTAAAATTAGTATGTAAGAATAATATTGAGAGTTTCTTTCATAGAACAGTCTATTAATTATCAAATTCCCTGGATTAAGGTCAAGAAAGATATTGGGAAAGCTAGTTGACCTTGTGTGAATTCAGGAGGGACAAGGGTTACTATTCTTTTTTTTTTTTTTTGAGAGGTTTTCGCTATAGGGCACGTGCACTCGCCAGACAGACAGAGAGAGACAGAGAGATAGAAAGCGAGAAATCACCCCCCAGGGGGAATGGCCACGCCGCAATCCCTTCTCCTCCATTCTCCTCTCGGGATCTTGGGCACGCACGCACACACACCCGGCGTTAGTTTTAAGCCACCGGGTCCAGGACGCGAACCGCGGTCGACTATGTGGGAGTCCAGCGACATAGCCATCACGCTAACTGCTGGTTCCCAAGGGTTACTATTCTTGATAAGAGAGAAAAAAGAATAAGGAGAAGGATGAATCAAGAAAAGCTAGAAAAGAAGGTGGTCAAATTGTAGTCTATGGTATGATACTAAAACTAGGTATTCCTTCATGGCTAGCTTCAAATGAGAGGGACAAGGAAAAAGCAAATAGATCCATATTTTTCCAGCTCTAAACAGAGTCATAATCTGTTTTCTATAGCTGCGTTTATATTCAGAAAATTTTGAAATCAAATCCTTTGCTTATTTTTTTATGTTCCCTTTCTTAGCTATTCAATTACTTATAATACTGCTTGAATTATGCTTGTTTTATGATATCCAAAGCATCCCTGTTCTGTAAACATAATCAAAGTTCTTTCTTTATTTTTTCTTGCACCCACATTTTTAAGAAAAATTATTTATTTAGTTTAATTTATTTTAACATGTATTTCTCACCAGAGAGAGAGAGACAGAGACAGAGACAGAGAAAGAGAAAGCAAGTTGTCACATCCCAACCTTGAAAAGCGGTTGGCCATGTGGGAGTAGAGTGCCTTAACCCCTATGCCACCTGCTGGCCCCACACCACACATTTAAAAATTGATATTGGTATATTTTACGAAATAACCCAATGCAGAAAATTCCATGGTATAACTAGGTAGTTTATAAGACTGTTGAAGCAGTACTTACTAACTGAGGTAGAGTACCTTGCATACATCTTTATTGCTCAATAAATGAGAACAGCCAAAATAATTTTCTATGGATTTAGATCATAGGTTCTTTACTAAAACATTTTAAAAATATTTTTAACAGAAGGTGAAAATTAATGGTCTCTGGATTACATTAATAAATTTATAAAGCACATCCACACAGGGCAGAAGAGGAGACTTTGACTAGAAGAATGCCAATATTCCTCCACCTCAAATGTCAGTAAGTGAGGAAAGCTATGGTTACAGAAAGAATGTAAAAGTATTAAACTTGCGTATTTATAAAATTACTTCTTTGAAGTCGTACTGGTCTTTTAAAATTCTATTTATTTATTTATCCCATGGGAGATCAGGAAGCTCCCCAAACAGGATCTTTCCACTGCAAAACCCCATTTCACCTAGTTTGCATAAGGGACCCACAGGCCCAGAGTACTGGGATAGTCTCAGTAGCTGAATCCAGGACTGTTCTTGTGTGGGTCCACTTGTGTCACTGTTGCATCACTACCTAGATGATATTCTGATCTAATGACTCTTCAGATTGTTTTAACATTGCCTAATCATCACAGTTCAAATATATTTTTCACTGAAATGATGCTGGTACATTCAAGTACAGCTGCATTAAAGAATGCAGTATACAGAAAGCAAGCAAAGGCAAGACACATATTGTATGTCCCTGCTCAATATATACTGAATATCTGCACTCTATGGCAGACACTGAAAGAGTGGAAGACATAACAGCAGTGAGGGCAAGTGTAGACACCAGAGTCTGCAGGAGCAGGTGGGAGTAGTGTAGGGAGAGACTCAGGAAATCTTTGACTTGACTGACATGCACTGTAAGCATGGTGGGAAAAACTGTGTTGCAAGCTATAAAGATGTATAATAATTAAATGAAAATACAAAAAAAAAACCCAGCCATATATACATACATATATACATATACATATATATATATACATACATATATACATATATATATTTTTAAACTGTAGTAGTTTTAAAAAAGAATCACATTTGATGTTTAGATCATTTTTCTCACCATGGCCTTATATAAAGTGTCTAATACAATGCTTATAAAATGACATAAGCAGGCTGGAGTTGTCCAATACCAAATTACTTAATTTATCCTTGTCATGATATTCCATCAACCAAATTTTAGAGAGTATGATTTCATAAATGTATATCATGTAATTATTATGTTTAAATATTTTAAATATTTTAGTTAGTAATATCTTGTATTTCTGGTATAGGCAAGAACTTTGCATGTTTGTTAAAAGAAATTTTATACTTTTAAATATGAGTGTGTATATATATATTATAAATTATATTATTTATATATATGTATATATATATAAATTGCCCTATGTTGATTTAATAAAAAATAGTATGTTTTAACCTAGCTGATTTTCAAAAATTTGGTGGAAATAGGGAAATAACACTGCTTTAAAAAACAAAACACTTAAACAATTTTTAAAGATTTATTTATTCTATTTAACTTTTTATTTGTTGTTATTTTTTTTTTAATTTGATAAAAGAGGGAGAGAGAGTGAAAGGGAAAGTGAGAAAGCAAGCTGCCAGGTCTGAGACTTCAACTGTAGTCACCCATGTGGGCGTCCAGTGCTTTAACCACCATGCCACTTGCCAGTACCCAAAAACGAAATCTTCTTGCCAGCCAATAAATAGTTCTTACAGTTCAAAGACTCATTTGAAGTTCTATCACATAATAAGCTTAGCATTACCATTATTAACTCCAAAGAACAAGAGAAGACATAGGCCAATAAACTAAAATAAAACTTACTTGGTTAAGATTTGACATAGTCTTATATATTCCTTGAAAATACCATTTTCAATAACTGCACTCTCCATTTTCTGTTCTGAATTAAATAAATTATAAGTTTTGTTTCTCGACATAGTGTAATTCATGATGGTTTAGCAAATAAAAATCCAGGATGCCCATTTAAATTTGAATATCTGATAAAACAACAGATATGCTGCAATATTTAGAAAAGAATGACAAATCATATAACCATGAAAATCACATGAAAAGAATGAAATTTCTACACTAATGAAAAGAAATGAACTACAACTAGGTGCAAATATTCATTAAGTAGTAAAATAAAGCTGACTGATGAAGGGAAGAATAAGAAAAACACAGATGAGCTGATGCTTCTTCTAAAAGTTCATATTTAGGCAACATGTAGGCAAGCACATATGTGAAGCAAAGCAAATGGAGTTAGAAACTCAAGGATATAAAAATACATGGTGAAAGTCAGCTCCATGGATTTTTGGTTAAAGCAGCCAGATACCACATGCTTGACATGCAGTTTGAGTCCCAGGCCTGTAGCCTTGAGGAACATGCCTGGTGTGTGTATGTGCATTCTCAAAATACCAAAAAGAGGGAAAGACGGAGGAGAAGGAATTGTGGCAAGATCATTCTTCAAAGCAGGGTCCTTTCTCCTCTTTCTATCTGTGCCTCTCTCTTTTTTATCTTTTTTTTTTTTTTTGAGAGGATTTTGCTATAGGGCACGTGTGCTTGCCAGACAGAGAGAGACAGAGAGACAGAAAGCAAGAAATCATCCCCCAGGGGGGATGGCCATGCCGCAATCCTTGCTCCTCCATTCTCCTCTCGGGATCTTGGGCATGCACGCACATGCACCCGGCGTGAGTTTTAAGCCACTGGGTCCAAGACGCGAACTGCGGTTGACTACGTGGGAGTCCAGCGACATAGCCATTACTCTGACTGCTGGTCCCACCTCTCTCTTATCCTCAATATATTCCCTGCTAAAAAGGAAAACATATATATATATATACACACACATATATATATATATATATATATATGGGGAGATGGATGCCACTACATTTTGAATCCTGGACCAGCAACTTTTAAAAATGTTGAGTACCTGTGCCTTAAATCCCAATAGGAGAAGGAGATGGAGAAGAAGAAATTACAGTGAGACTGTGCCCCATTGCTGTCTCCCTCTCTCTCTTTCTCACTGTCCACTGGCAGGTATGCTGGCAATTAAAAAAAGATAAATAACTTGGTTTTGTCATTTATTAAACTTGGACTTTAATGGTCCAAAGATGAAAGTCATTCTTTCTCTTTTTTTTTTTTCCCCCAGCTCTTGCTTGTTTGTTTGTTTTTTGTTAGAGGGCACATGTGCTTGCCAGAAAGATAGAGAGAGACAGAGAGACAGAAAGCTAGAAATCACCCCCCGGGGGGATGGTCACGCTACAATCCCTTCTCCTCCATTCTCCTCTTGGGATATTGGGCACACACGTACACACGCTTGGCATGAATTTAAGCCATGGGTCTGGGACTTGAACCACAGTCGACTACATGGGAGTCCAGAGACATAACCATTAAACCAACTGCTGGTCCCGAAAGTCATTCTTTATTGTACATTCTATCATTATATTCCCAAGTACAGTTTTTGATGAGACCAGCAGTTGCAATTGTAACTGAATAAACTTTCCTCTTCTGTTTCCTAATGTATATGTAAATCTGTATTCTTATAGTATCTCTCTAGGGAAAAATTTGGACTGGGGGGTTGTAGAGCATGTGGATGTCCTATTTCACGCAATAATGACAAACTATTACCCAAGTTATTATACCCCAGTTATCAATTCTTTTCAATACTTGGTAATATGAAGTTTTATTTGGTCAACGGGATAGCGGCAAAATATAGTTTCTTTGTTGGTAAACTTTTCTGTTTATAACCTACTTGTTAAGCACCTTTTTGTTACTCAACAATATATGTGGGTTTTTTTGTGAAAATTTATTTGTATCTTTTGTTAGTTTTCAATTGGTTTGGAATAGTTTCTCATATTTATTACATTGCCCTTTTCTTGGTTAATATGAACTTTTTAGAGTGGCTTTATTAATTACAACTTGGCATTCTTTACTAGACTAAAATATCTATGGCCTCTAAGTTTAGCATAATATTATAACAGATAAAGGATGCAAACAAAAAATAGAATGATATGAAAATTGAGAAGATCCCAAATACACAATTCACTTGAAAAACAAAGAATAACAAGCTTCAGGTTTTCAGTTTTGAGTATCAATATTTCTTTACTATTTTAGCAGAAGACATATTACTCTTGATGCTCAGGATCTAAAATAATAAATTGATTTGTTGCTTCCTGTTCATTTGTCAGGATCCATTTGATAAGCAGAGATATCATAAATGACCCTTCTCTGCCAAAAGGAGCAACAGTAAGAGAATTGAGTAATTTTATAATTAATTCCCTGGTGGCACATCACTTTCTGCTTAATTGGGGAAAGAAAGAGGCCTTGTAAGACCAAGGCAAGTCCAGTGGAATGACAGTGAGGAACCATTCACATGCTGCCTCTGGATTCAAAGTCTTGCCCTTCAATCCCCAGCTCTGAAGTAAAACAGGATTTTTTTGTTTTGGAGAGGTTTTTGCTATACGATGTGTGCACTTGCCAAAAAGACAGAGACTGACAGAGAGACAAAAAAGACTACGTCACCCCCCCCCCCCGAGTGGATGGCCATATCACAATCCCTTCTCCTCTGTTCTTCTCTCAGGATCTTGGGCACGCCTGCACACATGCCTGGCGTGAGTTTAAGCCACTGGGCCTGGGACTCGAAGTGTGGTCGACTACATGGTTGTCCAGTGATATAGCCATTATTATGCCAACTGTTCGTCCCAAAAAACAGGATTCTTTTTTCTTGTCTGAACCACAGTTGCAAACACTGTAGGTCTCCTCAACTGTGCTTAGGAGCTTAGACTTTCAGAAGACAAGTTGTCATTTTACTGAACTTGCACTTCAATGGCTCAAAGTCAAAAGTCTTTTCTTATAGTGTCCATTTTCTCAGAAATGTTCATTAATAACGTTGTTTTCTATGAAATGTATAGAATGCTAAATTAATATATTTTCTGCATGCCTTTAAATGTCAGATAGAAGTTGGAGTTAAGCCTACGGATTGAAGAAGATGTTCAGTTTTCCATTTTTCCCTTTACTATTGTTATTATCCTCATTTCATTTGTAAAACTCAGGGAAAATTTAATGATTATATTTGCAACCTTCTTTAGGCAGATGATTGTTCTAACTTTCATTACAGACAGATTGATGGCAGAATGAGTTGAATTTACTCACAACTCTCATCATTGTCCCTCCTTCCCTTTCATTCACTCATTTATTCTTTCAAACCTATTAATAACAGATATAGCTCTATTAAGAGATTTGAAATCCAGGAAAATCCTTTTACTGAACTTTCCAAATGCTGGTGAATGAATAATTCTAATGAGATTCAGGCTAAGTAAAAATATCAAAAGAAAAATATTCCTCACATGAGATTCACTTGTGAAAGTCCCAATTTCAAAGGCTTAGGCAAAGAAACTCACAGAAGAAACAAAACAAAACAAAACAAATTTGTCAATGCATGTCTCAAAAGATGATGCTTAACCCTACTCATAATCAAATAATTGCAAATCAATATATAACAATTAAATGCTGTTTTTAATCAGATAAATTGGTAACAACTAAAACGTTTGACAATACCCAGTGATGGCAAGAGTAGACTAACAAGCAATAGTACAGTGTTATTAGTGGAGTTGATTACTGCAATATGATACTATCTAAAACATTTCAAATTGACTATATCCTTACTACTGCTATAAATTTAGCCTACAGATATGTTTAAAAAAATGGCTTTGGCCCAGTTGCAATGATGCAGGTGGTATTGTGTCATCAGGAAAGTCATGGCACATTTTTGCATAGAAAAACAGAAAAATACATCCTGCCTTTCTGGATGACCTAATAGACTGATGCTGCAAAATGCTGGAGCTCTATGAGAAGGCCTAGTGTTCAGATCTTAGGTTGTCTTGAACATGCTTGGCATGCCAGTAGCAGGCATGCTGATGATCCTGGCTGGATTGTCTATTTTAAATTAAATAGTCTATTTTTAATTCCTGGAGGATAATAAATTGTTTTATGTAAATTTATTAATTTTACAACATTTTTTTCAACCTAATCTCTAAAGCTTCTCTAGGGCACAATACATACAGAAAACATGTAAATACATATGTGTAACAACTAAACATTAAATGGTTTCTATGGTGACACTTAGTGGGAATCTATTAAAAAGAGAAACACTCATTTAATGTCATTTAAAAATCCAAGAGACAACATTGATTTTTCTATGTCCAATGGACTTAAAGCAATTAGTCAACAAATGCCTACCCATGCTATTTCCAAAGAAATCCTTGATCCACCTGCTTTTCACCTTTTTCCATTAGAACCACTGCAGGTCAGGCCCATACCTTCTCTTATCTGTACAACTGCAATAGCCTTCAAAGTAGTCTCTTGGTTTCTACTTTAGCATCCCTGAAATGTATTCTTCATGTAGTAGACAAAGTGTTCTTTTGAAATATGACTTAGATATTGCAACTTTTTTTTCTTCAAAGTGTGCCTATTGTTCACAAAATAAACCTTGACCTACAAAGCTCAACATAATCTTTCTCCTTGTTATCCCACTGGGCTCATCTTGTACCATTCTCCTTATCCTCCATCACTTACATTTATCTTTTCTTGGAATAGATTTACACTGTTCCCTATCCAGGTTCTTATTGTGATTACATCTGACAAAACTCTGCATTCTGACCTTGGGATGCTGCTAGTGAGGCCTTTTCTTAGCTTATAGTCCTCTCTAATGTTATTTTTCTATAAAGACTTAATACAAGAGAACATTTTATTGTGTTCTTATTTGAATATCTGTTTATTGTTGATAAGACAAACTTGTTCATCACTGTATCCCCAGATTCTGAAATATTATCTGACACATATCGGGAGTCAAATAAATAATTGGTAAATGAATTAACAAACTAATAAGACATAAGTCATTTCAACAATGATGCAGAAGCATAATAGAGATGGATAGATAGACAAATCCCAAAAAGTTTTTAAAGAGAAGATGGACCTGGCAGATTGTATAATGGTTACATCACTGGATACCCACTTAGTCGACTGCGGTTTGAGGCCCAGGCACATGTGCATGCATGCCCAAAATCCTGAAAAGGGAATGGAGAAAAAGGGATTGCACCATGGCCATTCCCCTTGGGGGTTGATTTCTCGCTTTCTGTCTTTTTGTCTCTCTCGGTCTCTCCGGTGAGTACACATAACTTAAAAAAAAATCTTAAAAAAAGGAATAAAATGGAGAGACAGAAAAAAAAAATAGTTTACATAGTCAAATATAAAGTGGATCTTTTCCAACCAGATATACAGGTGAAAAAAAAGAAGAGAGAAGCAGATAGTGTTCATAATAATACATATCATTTGGTGATAGTAGTGGTGCTGTGGGTATAAAATGGGTGTGTGTAATACAGCAATGTTTATTAGCCTTTATTCACATAAAATTAAAAATACAAAGATAAAAAGAATGAAGGCATAGGTGGTCACTGAGATATTCAACATATGCTAAAAGAAAATACAGTGTGGTTTCAGGAAAATTATGGCAGCTGAAACCATTTAAACCACAACTTGCCATTTATTTCCTTTCCATTCATTATGTTTCCTTCCAACTACTTGGTAATAAGAGAGATGATAGGTAGATACATCTACATTTATATAATAGACCTACATCTATTAATCTATCATCTGTGTATGAACCTTATGCATATGAACATATGTATACATCATTCAAGCATCTTTCCTAAAAGGCTTAAGAAATACACAAATGTATATAGAAACTACTTAAATATAATTTTTTTTCTTTTTTTTTTGATAGGTTTTTGCTTTAGGGAGCATGCGCTCGCCAGACAGAAAGAGAGAGACAAAGAGATAGAAAGCGAGAAATCACCCCCCAGGGGGGATGGCCATGGCGCAATCCCTTCTCCTCCATTCTCCTCCTGGGATCTTGGGCATGCACGCACACGTGCCCGGCGTGAGTATTTAAGCCACCAGGTCTAGGACGCAAACTGTGGTCGACTACATGGGAGTTCAGCGACATAGCCATTACGCTAACTGCTGGTCTCCCTAAATAAAAAAAATTAAGAGAACTTTTTTTTTTTTTTTTTTTTTTTTGCTATAGGGCACATGTGTTCGCCAGACTGACAGAGAGAGAGACAGAGAGATAGAAAGCGAGAAATCACCCCCCAGGCGGGATGGCCATGCTGCAATCTCTTCTCCTCCATTCTCCTCTCAGGATCTTGGGCACGCACGCACACATGCCCTGCATGAGTTTAAGCCATCAGGTCCGGGACTCGAACCGCAGTTGACTACGTGGGAGTCCAGCAACATAGCCATTATGCTACCTGCTGGTCCCAAGAGAACTATTTTAAGTGACCAGCAGGTGACATAATGGTTAAGTTCCTGGACTCCCACATCATCAACCTCAGTTTGAGTCTTAGACCCAGCAGTTTAAAACGTGCCAGGCATGTGTGTGTGCATGCCTAAAACCCCGAAAGGAAGATGGAGGAGAAACCTGGCATGGCCTTTTCCCTTGGCAGGGTGATTTCTTGCTTTCTGTCACGCTGTAGCTCTCTGTCTCTCCTGCAAGTGCATGAGATTTACACCAAAAATTAAAAATCAATCTCTCTCTCTCAAAAAAATAAAAAAATGAGAGAGAGAGAGGGAGAGAGAAGGAAACTGAGAAACTGAGAATACAAGCTACCAGGTCCAGAACTCTAATCATAGTTTGCCATGTGGGAGTTCAGGATCTTAGCCACCATGCCACGTGTTGGCTCAATATTAAGAGATCTTATTTGATTTTTACATTCCTTTAAAAGGGATTTTTAATGGAATACTCATGTTTATTAAAGCAACATTGTGTTGGGAGTTAAGAAATTTTTGCTCTAGTCTCAAGATTACAAAGACATATTGAATAAGAACTCATGGTTCTGAACTTCTATTCTTCTTTTCTAAACTAAAATTGGAGACAAGGAGAATGTCTTCCAGCTCTCTAATATGTAGCCATTATCATGTAATGTTTTCAAAAATAGAACTTCTTTGAATGCTCATCCATGCTTCAAAAACTAAAATACTGTATTTATATTTTACTATTAAAAATCTGTATCCTATAATATACTAAATTGCAAAACATTCACCAATGCATTATTCTATATCAATAAAGACTGACCAATATTGAAAGACCAAAATGGTGAAAGATTATTCTCATGTTATCAACTTCAAATGTTCAAAGGTCTCTTGAAAAAGCATTTTATGGACCAGTAGATGATGTAATGGCTACGTTGCTGGACTCTCACATTTTCAACCATGGTTCAAGTCCTGGGCTTGGAAGTTTGAAACTCATTCTGGGTGTGTGTGCTTGTCTGCCCCAAATCCCAATTGGAGAATGAAGGAGAAGGGATTGTAGCATGGCCATACCTCTGAGGGGAGAGGGGATTTCTTGTTTTCTGTCTCTCTATCTCTCTCCAGTGAGCACATGCTCCTTATAGCTAAAATCTCTCTTAAAAAAAAAAGCATTTTGTGAGCTTAAATTCTACCATAAACTAATAGAAAAATTTGGATGTCTCAAAATTTCTTTTTAATTTTTTATACTACTATTTTAATTGACAAAAATAATTTTATATAAAGGGACATATATATATATGTACATACATATGTCTACACAAAATAGTAGGATAATTAAATAAAATTAATTAATATATCTGTCACTTTACCCATTATTTTTTGTTGTATAACATTTAAAATTTATTCTCAGAAATTTTAGAGATACATGTCATTATTAACTATGGTCACTTTCTTGTGAAACTGATTTTAAAAATGTGTTCTTCTTATCTAATTGATACTGTATCCTTTGACCAAAATTTTTCAAATTATACTTGGATCTTTGTGATTGGAAGATAGCCATATATAAATTTATTCAGAAAGAAAATGAAAAGCAGAACTATCAATCATGTGTTCAAGGTCATATAACTAAAGTCTTGAACTGCTCAAAATAGACTGAACCTGGATACAACTCAGATCACTGACATCAGGAAGCCAAACTCTAAAACAATTGTAATTAATTGCAATAGATTTGGCTGCCAGTTACCTTCCAGCATCCAGTCTGATTGATGTCTCCATCTCTGAAGAAACTAGATGAACATCTTTAAAACGAAATATTGGAATTGTAATCCTTTTGCTGCACATATCTAAGCAGACATATTAGACAAGATTGAACCAAGCTCTTGTTCTAGTGGTTAAGCAAGTGATGTCTAATAATGAGAGTGATATTTATATCAATGTTTTATTCCTATCCAAAGGAGATGTTTGATGTATATATATAGATTTGTAGAAATGTTGGTGTACTTACAACGCTGACTTATTTAAGAATATGTATGATGATTAGCCAACATCACCCACAGTCAATACAATGGACGTCGTGGATATGTCTGATAAGGAATTCAGAATATATGTAGTGACCAAACAAACTGAGATGGAAGAGAATAGAGACAAGGAGCTCCAGGAGATGAGGAAGTGCTTTCATGACTTGAAAGAAGGAATGGATACCTTAAACAAGAACCAGATGGAACTTCTAGGATTGAAGAATGTGATACAGGAAATCAAAACCTCCCTTGAAAGTATTAAAAGTAGGTTAGACCAGGCAGAAGATTGAATCTCTAATGTAGAAGACAAAACATCTGACCTAGAAAAAAGTATCAAGAAGATTGAAAAAACAACCAAGAAAAATGAGAATAATATACGAGAAATACTGGATACCATCAAGCGCCCCAACATTCAGATAATTGGTATTTCAGAAGAGGAAGAAAATAATAAAGGCCTAGATAATTTATTCCATGAAATCCTGGAAGAAAACTTTCCAAATCTAGAAAGGCATTCAAATATCCCAATCCAAGAAATACATAGGACCCTGAGTAGAATCAACCCAAGAAGATCCTCTCCAAGGCACATCATAACCAGACTGGCAAAAACGACAGAAAAAGATACTAAAGTTGGCAAGAGGGAAACACCAAGTTACTTACAAAGGTCATCCCATCAGGCTAACATCAGATCTCTCGACGGAAACAATGCAGGCAAGAAAAGAATGGGGAAGCATAGTCAAAGTGTTGAGTGAAAAACAATTTCAACCAAGAATACTATACCTGGCAAAATTATCTTTCATATGGGAAAAAAAGATAAAA
>NW_006160223.1:373578-413524 GCF_000334495.1 Tupaia belangeri chinensis
TGGAGGACATAAAAGCAGTGAAGGTACTTAATGAGAATAGGACAGTGTGGAATGGGGTAGGTGAAGAGAAGAGGATAGAGAAAGATAGCAAGAGAACAATAGAGAGGCAGGACGTTAGTGAGAAACAGATATGGCTTATTACCTGTTGATGATGACATGTATAGTAATCTCAACTGGATTGGTCTGAGAAGTATTTCATGATGGGTAAAGTCTTTTTACAAGCAAAATGGGAAATAGTGATTGTTGAAAACATAATTAGAATAATAATAATAATGATCGGGGAAAACATAGAAAAGATATTCAATGTTGAAGCGGGGAGATTAATGTTTCTGTATTGACTGACATGCATGGCATTCCCTTTTGAAAAAGCAATGTAATACACTGTAAAGTTATATATAACCCAATGTAATATAAAGAAAATTATGATGATAATAAAAACAAAAAAATTAAAAAAAAGAATATGTATGATGATTAAATAAAGTTACATATTGGATTTGTTAGTAACAATACTATTGCAAAGAAAAAGTGGTTATATCATCTGAGTTACTTTTTTTTTTTTTTTTTTGGAGGGTTTTTGCTATAGGGTGCAGGTGCATGCATTCGCCAGAATGACAGAGAGAGACAGACAGAAAGTGAGAAATCACCCCCCAGTGGGATGGCCATGCCGCAATCCCTTCTCCTCCATTCTCCTCTCAGGATCTTGGGCACACATGCACATGCACCCGGCATGAGTTTAAGCCACCAGGTTCAGGACTTGAACCGCTGTCGACTACACAGGAGTTCAGCGACATAGTCATTATGCTAACTGCTGGTCTCTGAGATACTTTGTCCTTATGAATAGAATATGCTTGTAGAATCTATTTCCTAGACCATTCACAATAATTCAGGGTGAAGCATAGAATGGACTACTCCATTGTTTTGTAGAGAGGTTTTTGTTATAGGGCGCATGCGTTCACCATAAAGACAGAGACAGAGAGACGGAAAGCGAGAAATCAAAGGGTGGATGGTGGTCACGCTGCAATCCCTTCTTCTCCATTCTTCTCTTGGGATCTTGGGCACACATGAGATTAAGCCACAGATCTGGAACTCAAACTGCAGTCGACTACATAGGAGTCCAGCGACATAGCCATTACTCCAATTGCTGGTCCCTGGAGTACTCTATTTTAATCTCTTTTCATTTATGGAGAATTATATGAAAAACTCTATGAAACTTCTGGGTAATCCTCCTTGTAAATCCCAGAAATGATAGGAATATCTCTGGTCACACTTTAAATTATATTTGTACCTGAGTAGATTTCCAGTATGAAGCAAGAGCTTTTATCATTTCTGTTTTGATGTCCATCTCCCTCTTTCTCTTTTTTATTGAAGAATGTTTTTTTTTTCTTTAAGACATGAGTGCTCACCAAAGAGAAAGAGAGAGAGAGAGACAGTGAGAAGATAAGTGAGAAATCACTCCCAGGGGGGATGGTCAAGTGACAGTTTCCTCTCCTCCATTCTCCTCCTGGTAACTTAGGTAGTCACGCACACGTGACGTAAAAGTTACACCATCTGCTGGTACTACTGATAATTACTTATAGAACTATGCCAGAAATGAAACGCGTACCAAGTGCGCGTGCATGCATTCCCAAGATCCTAGAGGAGAAAGGATTTTAGCATGGCCATTCCCCCTGGGGGTTATTTCTCACTTTCTGTCTTTCTCTCTCTGTCTCTCCAATGAGCACAAGTGCCCTATTGTAGAAATCTCGCCCTCCCCCAAAAAAAAAAAAAAACAAAAAACTTATGCCAGAATTCATTTTCATATCTATATAACTTACAAAAAACATTTAACAAGCTAAATATTTGTGGAGATTCAATGTTTTATTTCCAAAATGAATACAGCAATAAGTATCCCAATCAGCATTAAAAAATGTACTACTCCATTTGTTTCCCTGAATGTACATAGATTATATGAATGAAGTCATATTCTTTTTTGTTGGTAAAAAGTTAGAATTATCTAAATAGTGTAAATCAATATAATGATAACTTTAAAAATCAATAATGTAGATATAAAAATATTTAAATATTTTCAAGGTAAACAAAGAAAGAAATATGAAGGCAAGTATCCAATTATTGGGAGTGGTAACTGCTATGTTGAAGATATAGATATACTCAGTCTCAAAACAATTAAATTCTATTATTATGGGGTGGTGGTTAAGGGGCTGGACTCCCACATGACTGACAGCAGTTCGAGTCCCAGATCAGGCAGTTTGCTTTCTCATTTTCTATCTCTGTCTCAATCTGTCTGTCTCTCTGTTGAGAATATGTGCCCAGTAGCAAAATAAGATAATGATAAT
Organism: Tupaia belangeri chinensis; assembly: GCF_000334495.1. NCBI lineage: Eukaryota > Metazoa > Chordata > Mammalia > Scandentia > Tupaiidae > Tupaia > Tupaia belangeri. Next base: position 375,912 of record NW_006160223.1, read on the forward strand.
AATGATTAATAAAATAAAACATACAGTTCTTTAAAAATTCTAATATTCATAAGTACAGTGCCCCAACATAAGCAATATGATTACCGAATCCCCCAGGGGTCATGTGTTTATTCTCTAACTTAAAATGGAACAATTGTTTTCTGGTCAAAAGACTTGGCAACAGCTCAATGAGTTACAATAAACTTACTTTAAAACAAAAAAGTCTCAATTAGAAGTATCTCAAGAAAGTTACAAGAAAACTGGGCCACACTCCTGGCTTATACTTGCCAATAAAAAGGAAAGGAAATCAAAGCCAAATGATTCAATTAGTGCTTATTGGTCTCATTGTAGGACTATCCTTTTTTTTTTTTTTTTTTGATTTCCCTTACCATGAATTTATTTATTTATGTATTTATTTCTTTTCTTTTTTTAATAATTATTTACTTTATTTATTCATTCATTTATTTCTTAATTTGACTAGAGAGAGACAGAGGGTAAGAGTGAAAGAGAGAGGAAGTGAGAAAGAAAGCCACGAGATTCAGGACTCGAACCCTGGTCAGCCATGTGGGAGTGTCCAGCACCTTAACCACCATGCCACCTGCTGGTCCCCTCTATTTATTTCTTGTGATTTTTTTTTTTTCAAGCCACCAGTTCTGGGACTGGAACCATGCGGGAATCAAAAGCCTTAACCAGGTCACGTGCTGGCCCCTACAGTGCTGTACTTCAAAGAGGTAAAGAATCTCAATATGGAGACCGGCAGATAACATAGTACTTATATTGCTGGACTCCCACATTGCTGACCAAGGTTCAAGTCCCGGACCCAGTGGCTTGAAACATGCGAGGTGTGTGTGTGTGTGTGTGTGTGTGTGTGTGTGTGTGTGAGTACCCAAGATGCCAAGAGGAGAAAGGAGGAGAATGAAGGAGAAAGGATTGTGGACATCTCTCTGGGGGATTTCTAATTTTCCCTCTCACTATCTGTTTCTTTCTCTCTAACCCCCCAAGGTGAGTGCACACCCTCTCAGGCAAAAACCTCTTAAAAAGTAAAGTATCTCTGGGGGCTGGCAGGTGGGTAAGGTGCTGGACTCCCACATGGCCAACAGTAGTTTGAGTCCTGGACCTAGAGGTTTGCTTTCTCTCTCTCTCTCTGTATGTGTCTCTCTCTAGAAACATTAAAAAATAGTAATAAATAAAGTTAAATAAAATATCTCAAGTTTATGTATCTTTCATGGTGGTACGAAGAGTTGAACCTATCACCCCCTCAAAGCTAGTGGCACAAGTAAAACAACAAACAAACCACATAGAAAACAAGGATGGTACACGAGCCAGCAGAAGCTCTCTGTGTGTGACGACTCCAGAAATGCTCCCTGGTTCTAGAATTGTGTAATGGCCTGTAAATAAACATTCGAGCAAGAAAATGTGCAGCTAACGCTTTCCTTGGAATCATTCTAATGCCATTTACAAATTTCTTTTCTTTGTTTTAGGGCCTTTCAATAAGTCCTTCCTATATTAGGACATGAACTTTGATTATGTTTTGATTTTAAGTCTTAACAATATTTAAGGGCAGATCCATGTTTTTATACCTTTTCTGATCTGAAAAAGTGATTCAATAAAACAATTTATGGCTGCTAGTTTTTTTTCTGTCAAAACGATTGGCAATATTCACATTATTGATAGGAGAAAGACTACAGTTAATATGAAACATTTCCCTCATTCTGTCATTGTGAATGATCTTTTCTTTATAATAGTTCTGGCTTTATGAGATATCATTTCTAAATACTCAGCAATGATTAAGAGCAGTTTTGGAGATAAATCACTTCTTTCCCATCTTCCTATTAAAAAAGTTATAAACTCTTCGATTTTTTTCCATTAGAAATTCATCTAGTTTCATTCCAAAAGAATGTCTTAAGACAATTATTTTATGAAAATTGTTTATTTTTATTTTAGTTTTGACAGCTATGCCTAATATTATTCATAAAGTCTGCTAACCATGATTACATTACCAATTGTACCCAGTAATCATATTTAAAATGTGTTTATGCTGGGAAATAATAATACACTCTTAAATTATCTTAATTTTCAAAACAAATTGGCAGTCATATTTTAGCATAATACGTCTTATTAAATAATAGACAATTCCATTATCATATTTTTATCATTAATACGTTAATCTTTTCAATCTTCTTGTTATAAATTTATTATAATACTTTTTGTAAGATCTGACCCAATACATTTGATTATAATTAAAATATTGACATTTGCTCAAAAAAAGATAAAAGATTTATTTTTCAGAACCAAGCTGAATATTATAATGGTTATGTCACTGGACTCCCACATGTCAACTGTGTTTCAAGTCCCAGAAACAGCATCTTAAAACACTGGGCACATGTGCGTGTGTGCCCAAAATCATGAGAGAATGGAGAAGAATGGATTAGAGTGTGGTCACCTGCCCTTGGGATAATTCCTCACTTTGTGTTTCTCAGTCTCTCTCTGTCTCCCTGGTGAGCGCAATCTGTATATATAAAATATAGCTATGTCTATATCTAAAAATCTCTCCTACAAAAATAAAGAGAAATTTATTTTTCAACAGAATGGCCTTGGAGTGAAAGTAAATCCAGACTTAAATCTAATGTAAGCTCTGAAAGCACAGCCATATTTAACCAAGCTGTCATGAAGTTGAGAAGAAATCATTAAATACAAACCTCTGAAGTTATCTGGAATCATGGTAGTTTGTATTTTCATTCTTAGTTTGGGTCTGACTGCAAATATATATATATATATATATATTCCACTTTTGAATCCCTTAACCCTTCTCTTCCTCATAGAATTCTGACACTTCCAGAATCTATAAATTGCTTAATTATGTTAGTTATGACATAAATGTTTTTAGGGAGTCTATGAATCTTAGAAGATCAGTAAAGGAGAATATTTCCTCATTTTTTTTTTTTTTTGGAGAGATTTTCGCTATAGGGCGCGTGCGCTCGCCAGACAGACAGAGAGAGACAGAGAGACAGAAAGTGAGAAATCACCCCCCGGGGGGATGGTCACGCCGCAATCCCTTCTCCTCCATTCTCCTCTTGGGATCTTTGGCTCGCACACACACGCGGCCGGCGTGAGTTTTAAGCCACCGGGTCCGGGACGCGAACCGCGGTCGACTACGTGGGAGTCCAGTGACATAGACATTACGCTAATTGCTGGTTCCCAATATTTTTTTAAGAGAGCTTTTTGCTATTGACGTGTGTGCTCGCCAGAGAGACAGAGAAACAGAAAGCAAGAAATCAACCCAGAGGGAATGGCTACACTAATAGCTTCTCCTGCAGAATCTTGGGCATGCATACACACATGCCTGCCATGAGTTTTAAGCCACCAGATCTAGGACTTAAACTGTGGTTGACTATGTGGGAATCCATAGTTGTGACCATTATGCCATCTGCTGGTACTGAATAAATTGGAATATTTTCTAATACCACTCTGAACATTAAGAGCCATGGCTAACATAGCAGTGAACAGAAATAGACCTCAAAAAGATTTAAAGAGATTAAATGCACAAGCATAGATAAAATGGCTTTAATCAGCACATACAGAAAACTACAATGAAATGAGATGGGGTAGTGTGTAACACCAATAAAAGAACGGGGATAATAACTAAAAAAATCTGCTTCTTTTTGTTTCTTTTTTGGTGTATTATAGAAGCTAAAAATTGTATTGAATAAGCACTGAAAAAAGAACCCCTAATTAGTGAGCAGAGGAAAACCCTCATTAACCTCATTAACCTGTATAAGGGAGTGATCAATAAGAGTCACAAAACAGAATAGTTATTACTGAGTGTTGTGCCTAACTTCAATACTTGGTTACTAGAACTATTAGTCTTCATTAAAAAATGTTACTTTATGACAAAGGAAACAAAAATATAAATATACTAAATTTTTGTCTTTAAATTAATTTTATGGAAGATCAATTCACAATGGCATTAATCAGAACAGCTTTAACATATTCTCCCGTCATTATGAATGAATTCCTACTTTCTGCCTTCTATTGTGTTTCCTGTTAAGGGCTTCCTTTCCACTGATGACTGTGACACTCAATGATTTCCTAGTCTCTTGTCTAGTTCCCTAAGCACCATCCAATGAAAAATAATAGATACTGCTATACACGAGTCAATTTTTAGTATATGTGCTGCCGAAGCGAGCACGACGAGTCAATTTTTTTATGAAGTTAGTATTACAACTCCAAATGAAACCCATCTTAGAACATGAGCAATTTGCCTTATGTTTTCTTGACATTTCACCTATACTATGAAGACTTACACACAGAATAGCTGTTAACTTCAACACTTCGGAAATAACTGATTAGTATATAAACAAAAATGTCATTATTTTCTGCTAATTAACTAGTTATGAATATGCATCAGTCATGTGGTTAAATTTAGCCTAAAAGTTACATACGTATATGATTTCACTGTCCATGTCTTCTTAATACATGAAAACACTTAACAGTAAAAGGTTCCTAGTCCATCTCTTCCATTTGACCATCCTATACTAAATATGAAGATTAAATGTCTACTTCAAATATAAAGTAGAAATTAGTGAAAAAAAGAATCTAATAATTTTGCTTATTGTTTTATTTTGTGGAGGTCTTCTCAAGCCTTGCACTGGATTTCATCTTTAATACATGAACTCATCTCTCAGCCAATATATTGAACTGTGAGTAAATAACTATGTCTGACTTTCCAATGGTGTTTGGTAGCTAAATCTGGAATATTTTCAATAGTTAATTATTATCACTTATTTGATAATTATAACTACATATTCTAACCTTAAGGGAACTAGATTTCTAGAAATATGAAGCCTATATTCTTTTATAAGAGTAATGTAATTACATCCAGTTATTTGAACACTGTGGGCAAACAAAAATTCGACAGGACAAAGTAGTACTGAGAGAATCTTACATTTCAAAAGTAAAACAAGTCTACCCTGGGAGAGGGCCCTTTTTCTATTTGATCCAGAAAACAACAGAATCAGAAAGAGGTTAGGAAGAATGAAAAATAGAAAGGGACAAATCTTAATGATAACTTGGGCTAGGATAACTTTTTAAAAAAGCCTTAACATTTGTATAACTAATAATACTTAGAATACTATTTATCCTAGGCAACTGTTACCCTGGAAATATTTGTTCACTTACTAACAAAAGTAAATGGGAGAAATTGAAGCAGGTGTTCATAGAGGTATTCGTTATCAATAGACATACTGAATCTAAGGACATTCTGGTCCTAAATTTTCCCCTGAAATGCTTTGCCAAGTGCAGAAATTGAAGAATAGAAAATTATGTACAGCTAGGGAACATGCTAAACAATATTGAAATGCATAAAGTAATTAATTATTCATTACTTACAAAAGTTGTATTTTCCAATAATAATGTGGTAGCATTTGTTTCTATATTCAGTTTAATGACATGTCCATTCTCGCTTTTATACACCACATCTGTATCTGCAACAACAAAGACATTAACGATTGACAAATACATTCACTAGGTAATATAATAACTATAGGGGAGAAAATATGCACAATAAACAGACAGGATAGAACAATCATCGTTAGCCTTCAATAACCCCAGCAGATTTCTGTACTTGGCTCACATTAATTCTCTTAAAGATGAGGAAGCCTGCCTAACACATGGTCTATTGTGCAATGAACACAGGGTTAGTGAAAGGGCCACTTGGATTCATGGTTTAACAAATAAAAATTAATTAAAATATGGGCAATCTGCTGCCCATTCTGAGGTGAAGAATGCAGGACAAAGAGAAGTGTCTTTGGCTTCCAAGATAAGCTACAACTGATGAGTGATCTAATTTTCTCACTCACAGACAGGCTGCCCGTAAACTGACTCTACGCATTTCTAAGTCTACTCATAAAGAGTCACACTTATCCACACTTACTCATGTATCCAGTCCTTGTACCATCACTCAATTCCTACTCAACCTTTTCCTCTTTGGGGCTGAGAATTTTATCTTTGGAATTGTATCTGGTTTGTGTGGTCACAGATCAAAATAGTTTGCCCACACTGGGAGAATGCTATTGTCATGTAAAATAACTGCATTGTTTGTGAGTGATTGGTTTTACATACTTTCAAGTTAAACTCAGTCAGATTTCTTAGAAAATCAAATAATCTTAAGACTTGTTAAGACCAAAAATATGAATTTCAGGATAAACTAACACAAAAGGCATAAAGATACTTGGAAGTTAAAAAGATACTGCCACACACACAAACGTGTGTGGAAGAGTCTGAAACTTCTGGCAGAGCAAGATTTTCTGATTTCCTTTTCTAGTTACTTTTGTATTATCAATAGTAATACCTAAAATTTGTAAGATGAGAAGTGATCAAAACTTGCAAAAAGGAATGTTTTACTTCAGTGTTTTATTCAAAAACTGAGTTTCTTCTCTGACATTCCTACTAGTGTCAAGTATGACAGAAAGCTAATAATTTTTCTTGAACTTAAGCACATGGAGGAAGTGACATATTGAAACTGATCTGTTGGACAGGGAAATAAAATAGCATTTTGAGAAATGAGGAAAAAGGCCTAGCTATAGTGGCACAGGCAGTAGGGCTGCTACTGAGAGATGCTGGAGACCATGTGTGAAGTCTCAGTGTTTGCATTCAGGTCCACCTGAGGGTACATATTCCCAGGGCCATGCCTGTGATCCCACCTGGCTGCAGGGCTTGGAGGAGGATCACAACACGGAGACCCTGTAGTGGGTTCTTGCTTCTCTCTCTCTCTCTCTCCTTCTCTCTCTCTCTCTCTCTCTCTCTCTCCTTCTCTTTCTTTCTCTGGAAATAAGTAAATAAATGTTTAAATAAAGAAAGAAGGAAAGATATTTACAAAAAGGGATAAGGCAGTTATTCCCTGAGCCTGACTATACAGCATGAAAGTGATTCCTATGTCATCATTAAAATATAGATTTATGGGACCAGCAGCTGGCATAATGGCTGTGTCGCTGAACTCCCATGTAATCAACCCCGGTTCGAGTTCTGGACCCAGTGACTTAAACTCATGCCAGGCATGTGTGTGTGCATGCCCAAGATCTTGAGAGGAGAATGGAGGAGAAGGGATTGCCATCCACCCAGGGGGGGATTTCTTGCTTTCTCTCTCTCTGTTTCCCTGTCTCTCTTTCTAGAGAGTGCATGTGCCCTATAGAAAAATACCTCTCCAAAATATAAAAATAAAAATATATAGATTTGTATAGAATTCTGAAATTTTGTCATTAGCTATAAATAAATTGAGTTTATTTTATTATTAATTTTACCTATTGTCCTTTATAGTGATGAAGAACAATGACAGTTTTACATAAACAATGTTTATTTTGAGTTTTGTTTCCTGCCTTTCTTTCTTTTCCATCCCATATTTATGATGACAGCTCAATAGCAGTACCTATCTCCTGCAATAGTCACTTCTTCTTGCAAACTGGTTTGGTCTTCTGTCTTGTTCTCAATTAATGCTTGCTCAAATCAATAGGCCAATCCTATTCTTGGTTCTACTCCCCATTACCTCTCTTGATATTGTCAACTCTGGGCCCCTTTTGATTTTTTTTTATTATCATCATAATCTTCTTTATATTACATTGGATTACATATAACTTTACAGTGTATTACATTGCTTTTTCAAAAGGGAATGCCATGCAAGTCAGTCAGTACAAAGACATTAATCTCCCCGCTTCAACATTCAATATCTTTTCTATGTTTTCCCCAATCATTATTATTATTATTATAATTATTTTTTTAAAACAGTCAATCGCTATTTCTCATTTTGCTTGTAAAAATACTTTGCCCATCATGAAATACTTCTCAGACCAATCCAGTTGAGAATACTATACATGTCATCACCAACAGTTAATAAGCCATATCTGTTTCTCACTAACGTCCTGCCTCTCTATTGTTCACTTGCTATCTTTCTCTATCCTCTTCTCTTCACTTCCCCCATTCCACACTGTCCTATTCTCATTAAATACCTTCACTGCTTTTATGTCCTCCAATTTTTTGCTCTCTATCATAGAGTGTGGATAGTCGGTATATATTGAGTGGATACATACAATATCTTTCTTTCATAGCCTGGCTTACTTCACTCAGCAATAGATCCTCCATATCTGACCACTTTCTATCAAATTCCAGGGTCTTGTTATTGGCTCCTTTTGATTTTGATAAACATGTAATTATAGATTAACAAGATGAGCCAAAGAGTATGCACTAACAAAATTATCCTTATAAAATATTTCTTAATAAATTAAGAAAAAATGAATTTTCCCCTTTTCAATGCACCATGAAGATAAAGATAGCAGAAAGACACTCAATGAGTGACCCTTCTTTCTGGAGGCAAGTAAACACTACAGAATCATAAATAGGGATGAAGTCTATGATCTTAAAGACAAAATAGAACTCAGAGGGCAGTTTTAGTCTAACTGGTAGTTATTGGTCAATGGAAGAGAGGAAGTCACTCATAGCCCCATAGTCTCTCATAGTAAAAAACAAACAAACAAATAAACCCCCCAAAACAAACAAACAAACAAAACACCCAGTGAGTTATTACTAAATCTAGAAAAAAGAAATCTTGTCATTATTTCACTGAGGATCAAAATAGAAGAATGAGAAGCTTGTTTGAGAAGACAAATACTACACTTGATATTTTAGTCAGTTTTTTAGGACTATTATATAAACTTTAAGAATATCTACAGATATTTGAGATTTGCAGATTCCTTTATATATACACTCCTGCAAATTTTACTATTAGACTCAATATTGCATTAGTAGAATAAACTTTGTGATCTAAGCATAATTTCCCCAGCCAAGTGCTTACCAGGCTGACTCTACATAGCTTCTGAGATAATACGAGATTGGGCACAGCCAGGGTGGTACGACTGTAGATTCCAGTGTACTTCTCCAGTTTAGAATGTTTCCATGCATTATTTTGAAACCATCTAATGTCTCTCTTTATTAATTCTCTTTATTTTTTTTCCTGTTTTTTTTTTTTTTTTTTTAACATCTTGTTAATCTGGTCTTTTGGGTTATTTATTTATCCTACTGTGCTGTTTGATTTATAATCACTAGTGGAATCTCCCAGTTTTAAAACTCTTGTTACTAGATTAATAAATTATATTCTGGAACTACATTTCTAAACTGTCTTCCTTGTATTTTGTTTAATATTAGGTAATGAGATATGAGTGAATCAGATCAATGAGTAAAATGCATTAGCATAGAAAAATCAAGACAGGAGTTCTTGAAGCATTCTTAAAACACAGCATTATTCATGTCTATATGGTACTCTGATTAAATAATCTTTTCTTTTTCAGCTCATTGAAAGTTAAGAGCCAATTATACCGAATACATATTCAGCTCAGTTTTTTAAAACAAAAATGTATGGCAAAATAGAATCCCTGTCTAATCTCTCCATACTATAATCCAAAGGTGTTTTTCAGTATGCAGTACCTTAGATGATTATTAGCATCATTTCTGTTCTACTCTTTCGTTCCCCAACATTGTAGCTAACAGGAAGAAAATATAGTATATTCGGTTTAAGATCTTTCAGGAAAATGCAACCTTATTTTTTTATACTCTTTTACCCAAAGCAGATAGCAAAGCTTTTGTGGTTTAGCTCTCAATGTGGTGTTGACATGAAGAAATGAGACCTCTGTCTCCTCAGTAATTATCAGAAACAAGAACTAAGGCGGCCTACATCCACAGGAATTTACTATCTGTTCCAGGTAGTTACTGTCAGTGAGGCTGAGGCTGTAAACCAGCACAAAATCATTTTTTTTAGAAACTTGTGGAAAATGTATGTATTGAAACCATAGCTCCTCAGACTGGACAAATTGGTCAGTTGCCAATACACTTGACTCTCTACACCTACAAACCCTAAATGATTACATCTTGAAATATACCTAGTCAGAACCAAATCCTCACATAGAAATAACCATCTTAGCCACTAAAACCCAAATCTTTAATCCTGTCATATTCTACTTCCAATCCCTTTTTTCTGGACACTATAAGACTTTTTAAAAATATTGTCTTTCCTGGTTGCAATAGGTAATAAATTCAGTTGTGCTTAGTAGGTTTTCCTGGGGGTGGTAGTGTCTTCTGGGAAGTCAACAGTTGACAAATGAACTTTCTATGTATTTCAATATAAAAATCACCTTATTGGCTGTTGTTTGTGTTACTATAAAAGATGTAAATATGTACTTAATTTTGACATAATACTTTGCTTTCAGTGCTTCAAAGTTAAAGTTAAATTTATCAATTTATCTATACACTTCTTAAAATACAGAAAAAACATCTAGGCAAATTATTTTTTGGAAGATATTTTAATCCAAACATGGTATGATCTTCATTTAAAATATTCTTTTTTTTTTGGAGAGGTTTCTGCTATAGGGCACTACGTGCGCTTGCCGGAAAGACACAGAGAGACAGAAAGTGAGAAATTACCTGCTGGGTGGATGGCCATGCTGCAATACCTTCTCCTCCATTCCGCTCTCAAGATTTTGGGCATGCATGCACACGGACCTGGTGTGAGTTTAAGCCACCGGGTCCAACTACATGGGAATCTAGTGACATAGCCATTATGCCAACTGCTGGCCTAAAATACTCTATTTTTGACACATCTAAAATAATTTTTTTTTTTAGCATCCATGAACCCTACACTCAAAATGAAAAATTAAAAATAAAAGTTGTGGGGGCCGGCAGGTGGCGTAGTGGTTAAGGGCGCTGGACTCCCCTATGGTTTACCACAGTTCGAGTGCCGCACCTGGTGGCTTGCTTTCTCACTTTCCCTCTGTCTCTCTCTCTCTCTCTCACTCTGTCCCTCTGTTCCTCTGTCCCTCTCTGCTCAAATCAAAATCAATAAAATAAAGTTAAATAAAATAATAATTTAAAAAAAAATAAAAAAAGTTGTGGAACTCAAAAATTATTATCAAAGGAAATGCTCAGATAAATTTAAGAAAGACTTGTTAACTATTGAATTAAGATTTCATTTATTATTTAAACAAATCAATGGTAAATCTCGACTATCAATATTCATAATTGAAACCCAGTGGGGCCCTCATTCATCTCTCCAAAACACTGCTCACAACTGCAAAAAAGTTTCCTCAATTTTGAAAGAGCCCCAGGAGCCATAAATTTATCTGAGAAAGTCGAAGCCATCAGAAATAGCTTTATTGTCATTTTTTGTTATTTCAAAATCTTAATTATTGCATAATCTTCTTTCCTACACTGATAAAAAAGGTGATCTTTCTCTGTTGCAATGAAAAGCTCTATTTTGTACCCAAATCAGTATGTTCTGAATTCTTAAATATCTTTGATTTCTGTTTTCTCTTGTCAGCTACTTATACTTTTCAAGATGAATATAGTTCTTTATATTTAAAAAATAATAATATGCATGATCATTCAGGTCTTTTATTCTGTTCCAGGCTTTTCAGCTTTGACAATAAGGCTCAATAAACCTTTTGTGTAAGGGCTTGTGGTCTGTTCTGAGTCTACCATACATGCTATTCTCCATGTGTCCTTGCAGTACAACTGCAGTCCTTGGCTTCCTGAAATTGCAGCTTCCAACATCACCAATGACCTTCAATAATCAGATCCAATGTGTTCTTCTCCCATGTTCAGCTTCTACCTCCTGGACTTCACAGTGTGTGAAAACAATGATAAAAAAAAGGTTTTGAAATTCAGTTCTCTTGACGTTGAGCCCTACATTTTCCCGGTATTCCTTCTTTAAAAATGTCTACATGGTCTATCTTTCCCAGTCATAATCTAAGCCAAGGCATCCTTCAAAGCGCAGTTCTGGGTTTTATTTCATTTTATTATTTCCAGCAGTTTCTCTATGAGTGATCCTTTCAATTCACACTTTTCTATACTGATTCTTAACTTTCTCTTTTATTATTTTTATTACTTTTTATACATTCAACCACTGTATATCTTTATAGCACCATAATGAATTTCTATTCTTAAACTTTTAACTCAAGTCCTGACCTTTCTTATAAGCCAATTTTACATTTCCAATTCTATACTAGATCACATAAACTCCTTTTTTATTTGATTTGTATCTGTTTTAATGAAAATAAAAGAGGAAAACCAGAATAACTGTTAGTGATTTATGTACCTCCCGTGATTGCAAAAGTGACTATAACTTCCAGAAATAATCCATTCAAGAACATGCTGCAGTCCCTGGTACAGCAATGCAATTTATAAAACAAAACAAAAAATGACTATTCCCATAAAAGAAAGTACCAAATATTAGCTTTGAGAAAGAAGATGAAAGGATCATTTTCTAATTCCTGGATACCAAGAAGCAAAGTTTTTCTGAATCAAAAAATAAGAAAGCCCTAATTAAGAGCTCAAGGTTCAGACTCTCAGGGGTCACACAGGTGGTTCTGTTGCTTTAAATAATTATTTTAATGCATTAACCAATTTAGCCTTTTCTTCAGTTTACTCAAAATTAAAACCAAGGATATAACATGTCAGAAATGCAAATGCCCTGAAATAGATCATTACCAGAATCTACAAAGGGATTGGCCCAATATTTAAGTAGCTATTATAATTCATTTTAAAAGTCATTTCATAAAAATAACAACTGTTCCAATCTTCCAAGTTTTGTTTCTTCCTATGATGGTCACATAAACTCTTTTGTGGATATATAAAAATCAGCAGACTAAAATAGAACTCTTAATATTTTTGGCTACACCATTTTTCCAAATTTTATATACCTACACAACCTCAGGTTCATTACAAAGTGTTCATCTCTTTATATCCTATGTTAATAGTGGTGTTTAGAAACTCTCACTTGGGTGATTGTCAATGTTCTAAGTGTTTTCTATGCCTCTTGTTGTTCACACCACACATCCTAATCCATTCTACACAACATTGCAAATTATTTGATATGGTCGAAAAAGACCTATAACTCCCTAATAAAATCCATTATGTATTTTTACATTTGTTACATACCAATACAGTATAAAATAGTCCAGATTATCGGTTCTTTACAGTTCTTATCATACCTTATACTGCACTCCCATCCAGATTTCCTTAAGGTACTCACTACCGAATCACCTAGGTTCTGTCTATTCTTTCAATCATTTCAAGCCCTTGTTAATTTTCCAACATTTAATATCCTCAGTTTCTTTATCTTCTGAAATCTTAGGCCAGTCATTTCACATTTAGTCATATAATCCCTTTCAATGTTTTTTACTATTTTATGTAGTTTGAATGTGTCTGTTTCTGTTATCAATTGCTTGCAAACTCAAAAAGTTTTTAAGTTCCTTTAAGAACTGAAACCATCTCTACCCACACATCTGCTGTCTACATCAACATGAATTTGATATTCCACTGTCTGCATTATTATCACATTCATATTTCAGAAAATTCTTGCCAGAAACATGAAGTTGCAAATAAGGTCATCTTTTCTTGGAAGTTCTGGAAAAACCATTTACCTGAAAAATACACTGTTCAACTAATGCTACCTAGAATAATAGCTCTTTTTCAGAAAAATACATAGCTCAACCAAATACTTGTTTGTTATTCAAGAGACTCTCTAAAATTCTCACCTCCCTGAATTGAGGAACGCTAAATTCCTTCATCAGAAATTTCTGATCAATACAACTTTGAAAGCCTGTCAAACTAGATCCCCCAAATCCCTCCTTTGCTCTTTTCCTTCCCATTTGATGCTCACTTTCTGTGATGACAGTGCTCTCCTTTGCCAGAGTAGGAAATAATTTCAGCTGGGTTACATCATGTTCAACAAGTTAGTTTGATACTATTTTGGGAGATGCAGTGTTCAATAGTTTGTGATTTCTGCTCTGTACTATATAGTACTTAGACCATTGAAGAACTTCAAAATAATTTTTTTTTTTGTCTCCTGTGAGGTTAAATCTTTTGACTACATTTATCATTTATATTTCTTTTTACCCCCAGTTTCTTTATGCTTAATACTATAGTTGATGACATCCTTGTTGACCAAAATTTAGTTAGAATCCTCTGAGACCTCTCTAAAGCCCTCTACCTCGCTTGGCCTGCCATTAGCAATAATCCTGTTAGGTCAGGTTAGCAAAAATCCCTCTACCTATGACACCTGACCAAATGCCTCATCCTTCATGTTTGAAATCTGTCTTTGGTTGGTCATTAGCAAAACTTCTATTCTAGTTTAGCAAGACTCGCCTTATCCTTGATATCTTCTCTTGATATTTTTCATCCACTGATGCCCTCTCTCCTCTAATTGAATATAAATGCCCAGGAGTCATTTGCCGTATATAGAATTGAGTTCAGTCTTTTCCCTTCATCACAATGGTTTTGAATAAAGTTTCCTTACTCTTTTAACAAGGGTCAGAATAATTTTTTAAAAGTTATTTCTTGCAGATATAATATTAGGTAACCTACTTTCATAATGTCTTAGTATATATTTCATATGAATATTTGGAATACTAGACTAGGGGTCCACAAACTTTAGCCTTGGGCCAAATCTGGCTAGCCAATGTCTGGTGTTGTAAGTGGAACATACAACTACAGAAAAGCACAAAGTATATATTTTTTGACTTTTAAAAAAATGCTGATCTCTGTGGTACATTATCGTTTGTCTCATTCAAATAATATTTTTTACTTTATTTATACATGCTAATTTGGTCATTGATTACTGCAATGCCACTAAAAGTCTATTTTATTGGGTTTCAAAAATATCTATATACTCTAAACCCCTCCACCTCCCCCAACTTTGGCATGAGAACTATATTTGCCTTAAAATGGTTCAAATTCTTGGTAAATAAGATAAAGTTAGGTATACAAAATAAATGCATTTTTCTAAAAAGTAACCAGAATAAAGGTCATCTTCATTTAAAAGTCATCATAATTATATGTAATCATCATTAATTTGTATGGAAGTGTGAACCCCAAGAATGGTACTTTGTGTGATAAAGAGCCCTTTCCAGGCTAGATAATACAGCAGTGATAGCCACTCAACTAAATGATGTTTTCCTGATTTGTAGCCAAAATGTGAATAGCAGCAATTTTCATATGATCATTTCATTCTTTAGATTATTTGCAAAAAAGATCACATAAGAGGAAAATAAAAACTCCTCTCTAGAATTTCAAATATCTCTTTTCACCAGAAGGTTTATTTGCATAACAGTAACATAAGCACCAGTTTTAACTGGTTCTTAACTTTTTTCAGTTAAAATCTTTACCAAAAGCTTTCAGACTCATAAACTCTACAGCCTGTGCTTGAGTGGTCCACTTTATTGAAATCAGCAGGCAAAGAGAAAATGTAAGCATTCCTTTCTTGTCTTTACTCAACATTTCATGTAGTATGGATATAAATGTTATTTCCAAGATCCCAGAGATCTTGAAGACTGCACTACAGTGACTCATGCAAACTGTAGAGTTCATTTTAAAGTAATATCTAAACTGCAAAATGTAGCGGGAAAAAAGAGGCTAAGCAAATATCTAAATCACTCTTCTCTTTTTTGTTTTGCTTTTGTCAGCCACTATCTTGTCACCATTTTTGTTCTCATTCTGACAAAGATTAAACCCTGCTAATCTCAGTGTCCAAATGCACTTTAGGTGAAAGGCAGATCACTAGCTATCCTATCCAAGCTAAGAGTTTTCTGATTTTGGGGTTCCACTACTTTATACTGCATATACAAATATCATATACTACTAACCACACTGCCCTCGGAGATATTTCGGTGGCTGTGAATAACAAAGTCACTCAAAAAACTCACGTTTATGTATATATACTTTGGCAGGATAACTTGTTTGTTTACAAACAGGCTGAAACCTCAGACTATTCATAGTTAGTCATATAAAAGCTATCTTCCTTTGGAGCCAGGCAGTGGTACAGCAATAACATGGCTGTACTTACATGGGAAAGGTCTTATGTTCATATCCCAGGCTCTCCCTGAGCATGCTGGGCACACATGCTTGCTTGTGATCATGGTGCCAAGACCTTGTTAGGGGGTGCCCATCTCTCTCTCTGCCTCTCCTTCTCCCAGTCAGTCCTTCTCTTTCTCACAGAAGAAGTAAACAACAAATCAATTTAAATATATAATAATAACTATAATTAACATTATAAAATTAATATTATAAAATTATATTGTTAATATTTTATTTATTATATTGTTAATATTATTTTAAATCATTGCTTTATTATGTTGTTAATATTATTTTTATTTATTTATTTATTTATTATATTGTTAATGTTATTTTTAATTATTTATTTAATTCACCAGAGAGCAACAGAGATAGAGAAAGTGAGAAAGCAAGCTGCCAGGTTCGGGACCCAAACTGTGGTTGCCTGTGTGGGAGTCCAGCACCATAATAACTACACACCACCTGTTGGCCCCATATATTGTTAATATTATTATAGATAAAAAATGTCCCCTCTCAATCCAAACCTCAATCCAAACAATCCCCACCTGTCACACCACCTGTTGGCCCCATATATTGTTAATATTATTATAGATAAAAAATGTCCCCTCTCAATCCAAACAATACCCACCTGTTGGCCCCATATGTTGTTAATATTATTACAGATATAAAATGTCCTCCCTCAATCCAAACAATCCTCTTTTGTCCTAAAATTTAATTTTAATTTTCATACACTAATAAACTGACTTCAAGCTGCATAGTGACATTTCATTAACTTAATCTCAAATAAATCACCAAACATATCAATTAGGAGCTCGAAAAAGTTTTATACATTTAATTTGTGCTTTGATCATACTGTCATTGAAAACCCTAAATAAATTCCACGATTAAGAATAATTAATCAGTATAGTCTTAACTCTTAACAGTTATTTTGATATCCTCCTTGGATTCTTTAAAGCTATCCATAAACTTTAGTCAGTTTGCATTGTATATCGACATTGTCCCATTGACATATTTACCTTCCATAATTCGTGACAAGCTACATCTTTCTTATCAAGGCACAATGTCTTCCTTTGCTCTTTCAGTTTAATGAATAGATGAATGAATTATGCTTCCCTATTGAGTAGCAATTGATCTCAGGTTTTCTTACCCAATAGAAATGGTTTTCTAGTCATATTTAATATTAGCATATCCAATATGACAAAAATGAAAAGATATATGGGATTGGGACCAACAGTTGGCATAACGGCTATGTCTCTGGACTCCCATGTAGTCAACCGCAGTTGGAGTCCCAGACCCAGTGGCTTAAAGGTGTTTATTCTGGTTCTTCCTAACTCAAGGATCAAATAAATAAATACACATAAAAAAGAAAATGGCTATGAAAAAATTATGCATAAATTTCAATTCTTTTTGTACCAAAAAATTTGTACTTTAATTCTATTTTTCTACAAATTTTTGAAGACCTCTCATATATTCATTATGTAAAATTTGCATAATGTAAACATATAAGAAAAAATGTGAAAGTCTTAATGTGTTCCTTTATAAATCATATAGCTGAAATGACAATATATAGATTTGCATCACATTTTATTCTTTTTAAAATTATAGGTTTGACATCATATTCTGTTACTAAAAAATGTCTCAAATGCCTCACACTCTCAACATAGACATTACAGATAAAATGAAAATATGATAATATAAAATATGCAAGATAAAATATGTCAATATATAAAATGTAGGAAGGAAAAGAAAATTCAGAATTTTTAAATGTATGATGTAGCTTAATATCATTTCATACAATAGCACTGAAGAGTTTTGTTGTCTGATAAACTAAATGATTTACACATCTAAACAACAGATGTTGTGACTTGAAATGCATAATGGCATACTTTATCAATTTCTGCATATTTCAACTAAATCTCTAGGGAGTAGAATTGATCACTGCACTCCAGCAAGTATATAATTAAACCATAAGGTAAGATTTAATTGAACGTAAAATTGACTTAGTTGAATAAATTAGAAGTATTGAATTGATTTAAACATTGAAAGACATGACAAGAAGAATAATTAAAATTCATATACTCAAAGACAATGAGACCTTAGAATGAAGAGCAGAAATGTAAAATATATTAAAATACTTATTAAGGAACCAGCAGTTGGTGTAATGACTGTGTTGCTGGACTCCCATATAGTTGACCGCAGTTTGAGTCCTGGACCCAGTGATTTAAACTCACTCCAGGGACATGTGCATGTGTGCCTAAGATCCTGAGAGGAGAATGGAGGAGAAGGGATTGTGACATGACCATCCCCCCTGGGGGGGGGATGACCTTTATTCTGGTTACTTTTTAGAAGGGAGGAGAAGGGATTGTGACGTGACCATCTCCCCTGGGGGGGATGATTTCTTGCTTTCTGTCTCTCTGTCTTTCTATGTCTTTCTGGTGTGCACGTGTGCCCTATAGCAAAAACCTCTCCAAAGAAAAAAAATACTTATTAAGAAATATAGGAAATTATAATTTTCAGAAAACCATAGCTAGTCTTTTTTTTTTTTTTTTGAGAGATTTTTGCTATAGGGCGCGTGCGCTCGCCAGACAGACAGAGACAGAAAGTGAAAAATCACCCCCTGGGGGGATGGTCATGCCGCAATCCCTTCTCCTCCATTCTCCTCTCGGGATCTTGGGCATGCATGCACATGCGCCCGGCACGAGTTTTAAGCCACCAGGTCCGGGAGGCTAACCGCGGTCGACTACGTGGGAGTCCAGCGACATAGCCATTATGCTAACTGCTGGCTCCCACATAGCTAGTCTTAAAAATAACTTTAGTGAAAATTAGGCAATAACTTTGGCAATAACTTTGTTTTTATTTAGATAAAAATCATTTCTCAAGTGTATTTAGACATTCATTAGATTTTGTTGAACAGTGTTAAAGTTTATAAGAAACGTTCATTTGTCTAAAGGAAAATGCTGATGAACTCAAAATTGTATAATGGATTTAATCATATTCTGTCTTATGCCTAGGATATAATTTACCTAATTGTAAATGGTTGTTACAGGAATTAATACACTTAGAAAAAGCTTGATCAGATAAGAATGCATGAATAAGTCACTATTACTGTTTTCTATTTCAAGTTAAGAGGTGGAATACAAGTTAGAGACTATTTTTCTGTTTCAAGTATCAAATGTGCCAGACTTAATAAGACTAACCCCCCAAAAATGTCTATTTTATATTCACTTCATATAAACATGTGTACTTGATGCAGGAGCTGAAATTATGTCCTCAAAGACATGGACAATATTTTACCATAATTTTCTTTTAGATAACTCCATTCAGACAGCTTTTCCCTCATGATCAAAAGATAATAATTGCAAGTGGAAACTACGGAGTCTTTTACTTTCAAAACAAACAGGATAAATCAAAATGCCTTTTCCAGGACTCCAGCACAGAGCCTGCCTTCTTGCCCTCATTGTTCGTGGCTGGCCCAGGTACCCATCCTTGTACGACATGTTAGCAGTATGTAATGTACTATCAAGCACACATCGAACTCCCATGCATTCTACTGACAATGGCCGGGTATGTGCTGGTTTTTAAAAAATTATTTTCTACAATCTATAAAATGATGGAGGTTGTCTAAGTGACACTGATAACATATTACATAGCATATGTGCATTAATGGTGACCACTTTTACTTATGAAGGGTGTTATTGGTAACCAAAACAATGCCGCTGCAGATTTACCATCAACTGGCATTTTAGCAACACTGAATGTGCATGTATGTATGTGTGTATGTATGTGTGTGTGTGTGTGTGTGTGTGTGTGTGTGTGTGAGGGTACTTGGTGGCCAAAGGATAAGTCTACAATGAAAAAGATATTTTGGTGACTATTAAAATTCTGAGCAGATTCTGCCATTTTTTAGAGTTCCTGCCTTCTACCCATGTCATGCTTCCCCTAAACAAAAATGATTTTGCCTGAAATCTCAGGACCATTGATCTCCAGAGGGAAGCTTGCCAGGAGGAATGTGTGCTTTTGCCAGGATGTTTGCTCAGAGATTCATTCTACTGAGAGGGAGAAAAGCGTGTTGGCAACAGAACAGCTGAGAATGCTGAGAGGATACAGATACATGCCCTGGAAGAATCACAAATCTCCATTAAGTTTCATGTCTCCTGTTGAGTTGTTAAGAGTTATCAGATTTGCCAAGGATAGACTGAATTTATAAGTGAGTCCTGCCAATAAGGAAAAACTCTACAGTATTCTTTAAAATCAATCACTTAGTTTTATTATAGAACACAACAGCAATAGAATTCTTTTTGTTGATGTGATTGTTTTCCTCAGACTACTCAACTCACCCCTCCTCTAATTAAGATGAACGAAAACTCTCTGTCAAAAATGGACATGTTCAAGTCCAACCCTCTATAAAACATTAATTCTTTCCTAACAACATATGTATGCAAGGAACTTCAAAAATCTCATGGAAAAGTGGAATTAAGGTATGAATTTATTTCGGTGCAACTTAAAAAAATGCATACTTTGTTCATAACACCTGTCTATCATATAGTTTTTGAAGACTTTTTCAAGTGTAATGTGTGTATGTGTGTAATTGTGAAAATGGGGTTTGTTTTAGGCATTTGGGGTGATATCTTAATTTTTCACTTACAAAGATTTAATTTTAGGATTGTTATATTAGATATCTATAATTTACTTCTTATATCATCTGAAACATCATTAAAACACACACATTAAAACACATACACACACACAATTCAAATAAATTGTGCTTGTATAAATACTACAATTTCATTTAAAAACGCAGTATTTTCTGCAGAGCATGAACCCATTAAGTGACTGTAGATATGATGGTGATGGAGATGTTATTGTTGACAAGGATGATTTTGTTTGCATTTTTGCATTCTATACTTCATATATTTCATCTCTATTCCATTTTTTCAAATTGGTAGATGAAGCAGAGAGAGATGAAGAGACAAGAGTGGGAAAGGCAGGGAAAGAATCATCAAATTGAACCTGTCATGCTGCAATCTCTTCCCCTCCATTTCTCCATCCTGTTAGGGTTTGGAGCATATAAACATACCTCTTTCATGTGTTTTTCAAACCATCTGGACCAGGACTCAAATAAATAAATAAATAAATATAACAGCCATAAATATACCAGCCATAAAAATAAATAAATAAACAAAACAGAAATTTTTAAAAGTACTCTTTATTATATAATGCAGTGTGTAGAAAATGTCAAATAAGAAAACCCATAGAAGTAGAAAATTGCACAGTAATTACCAGGGACTGAGGGCAAATGACAACAGGAAGTAATTGCTAATGTGTACTGTTTCTTTTTGGGAGTGACTAAGACATTTTGGAAATAGTATGTTGGGAGACCCTGTGACTATACTAAAAATCAATAAATTGTACACTTCAAAATGGTGAATTTTATAGTAGGTGAAGTTTGTTTCAAAAACACTGTTATCGGGACCAGCATTTAGCATAATGGCTATGTTGCTGGACTCCCACGTAGTCGACTGCGGTTCGAGTCCCGGACCCGGTGGCTTAAACTCACACTGGGCGTGTGTGCGTACATGCCCAAAATCCCGAGAGGAGAATAGAGAAGAAGAGATTGCAGTGTGGCCATCCCCCCTGGGGGGGGTGATTTCTCACTTTCTGTCTCTCTGTCTCTCTCTGGCTGTCTGGCGAGTTCATGCACCCTATAGCAAAAACCTCTCCAAAAATAAAGAAAGAAAGAAAAAAAAAACACTGTTATTTAAAGAAAAGATTCATCAGAAAAACATAGTGATGATCAAGGAAAAGATTGAGGTGGAATAATTTAAAATGTGGAATTTTATTTTTATTTATTTATGTTTTTGGAGAGATCTTTGCTATAGGGCACGTGCGCTTGCCAGACAGACAGAGAGAGACATAGAGACAGAAAGCAAGAAATCACCCCGCAGCGGGAATGGTCACGCCGCAATCCCTTCTCCTCCATTCTCCTCTCGGGATCTTGGGCATGCACGCACACGCACCCGGCGTGAGTTTTAAGCCACCGGGTTCGTGACGTGAACAGCAGTCGACTACGTGGTAGTCCAGTGACATAGCCATTATGCTAACTGCTGGTTCCCTAAAATGTGGAACTTTAGATTTCTTTTGAACATTCAACCAAAACTCTTGTGAAATAGAAAATGAAACTACATGCTATTTATCTGGTATTTGTTCTAATTACTCAAAGTAAAGTTAAAGTTAAGATCTTAACTAGTTTAAAAACCAAAATGCTTTGTTCTTGTGTTATGGTTTCAATCTGTAATGTATCACCTTTACTTGTAATCTTTATCTGTAATCCTTATTTCTGCTAAAACAGTGTTCTACACATAGTAGATTCTAAATAAACTATTAATATTTCATACATTAGTATACACATGTACTAGGTTGTCTCATTACTTTACCAGTAATGTTTATAAAATTTTCTGTAATAGAGCTCTGAGAATAAAGTTGATGACATAATGGTGACCAATGTATTATTTTTTAAATTTGCCAGAGGATGCATGTGCTTGCCAGAGAAAGACAGAGAAAGTGAGAAAGCACCCCCATGGGAATGGTCACATGGCAATCCCTTCTCTTCCATTTTTTCATCCTTTTGGGATTTGCGGCATGTGTTCACACTTACTCAGCATTTTTCTAAGCTGCTGGGTCTGGAACTCAAATAGTGCAGTTGGCCATGTGGGATCCAGATGTCTTAACCACAGACTGGCTTGGTTTCAAATATTTGGAAGAGCTAGAAGCTACTAAAGAGGTCATTTTGTACAATGGCTTAAGTTTATCAATACTACTACTGCTAATAAAGTCATGATTTTGTAGGTGAACTCAGGGATGAATCAATTACAAAAACTATATTAGGATTCCATGAGCAGTCCAGTTTCTGCAACACTAATTATCTCTTAGCTAATGAGTGATGTTTATGCTGCTTCCTTAAAAAGACCCTTCCAAATATGCATCCTTTGCCTTCCACTTATCTTCAATATTTCAACAATGTACTGTATGAAACTGACATAATTACATCATAATTAGGACATAGATGAATAATGCTTTAGTTATTTGGCCATCTTATGACATAATCTTCCTGGCACAGTCAACAGCAAATTGAACTGCAGTGCTGGAAGACACATGACCAAGTGCAGGTTCAGATCCCCAGGTCAGCTTGACTATATGCGGGTGTGTGTACAAGTGCCCAAGATCCTGCCTGATAAACTGGGGCAACAGAGGGAGGATCAAGTCATGCTGAGATTCTGTCTGGGTTATTTTCTCTCTCTTGCATGTAAGTGCTCTCTATCATGAATAAAATAAATTTAAAAATTAGATTAAAAAAAATTCTTCCTGTCTACTGATCCAAGGTGGCCTCAGTTGACTCACTGATGTTTGCTGAGAGGGGCACAAGAGTAAATCTCTCTGCTGATAGAATTAAGGATAGAATTCTTAGGGGCATGGGACCAGCAGTTAGCATAATGGTTATGTCGCTGAACTCCCATGTAGTTGACCGTAGCTTGAGTCCTGGACCCGGTGGCCTAAACTCGCATGGGGCATGTGAACATGTGTGCCCAAGATCCCGAGAGAATGAAGGATAAGGGATTGCGGCATGGCCATCTCCCTGGGGGGTGATTTCTTGCCTTCTATCTCTCTCTCTCTCTCTCTCTCTCTCTCTGTCTTTCTGGCACACGCACATGCCCTATAGCAAAAACCTCTCCAAAAAAAATTAAAAAAAGAATTCTTAGGGGCAAATGTGAGGCACATTAGTGCTTAAAGCCTTTTTTTTTCTTTTTTTTTTTTCTGGAGAGGTTTTTGCTACAGGGCACGTGCGCTCGCCAGACAGACAGAGAGATACAGAGAGATAGAAAGCGAGAAATCAACCCCCAGGGGGGATGGTCATGCCGCAATCCCTTCTCCTCCATTCTCCTCTCAGGATCTTGGGCATGCACGCACACATGCCTGGCATGAGTTTAAGCCACCAGATCTGGGACTCGAACAGCGGTCGACTACATGGGAGTCCAGCGACATAGCCATTACGCTAACTGCTGGTCCCCAGTGCTAAAAGCCTTTTAAAGTAAATACTTTCATACTTTACCTACTAACTTAGTCATGGTCAATAGCTCACATTTTTCTTATGACTAAAAGTACCTAGGGTTTTCTTCCTTTCTTTTTTTTTCTTTTCTTTTCTTTTTTCTTTTTCTCTTTCTTTCTTTTTACTTCTCTCTCTCTCTCTTATTTTTTTCTTTCTGTAGGGCATGTGTGCTTGTTGGCAATACAGAGAGAGATGGAGAGAGAGAAAGCAAGAAATCATCCCTGGGGGCATGGCCAGGCTGCAATCCCCTCTTCTCCATTCTCCTCTTGTGATTTTCGGGCACACATGCACATGCAACTGTCCTGAGTTTCACCAACTGAGAAGTCTGGGACTCGAACCACAGTTGACTATGTGGGATTCCAGTGACGTAACCCTTATGCCAGCTGCTGGTGTCATCCTGGGTTTTCTTATTCACCATTTTTTCCATCTTTGTAAATATGATTTTCTTAATACTTGGTATCACATTTAATTCAAGCCACCTGCTTGCACAGATGGCAGTTTGCTCACTTTTATGCAAAAGCTAGAGATCTGGACCTGAAAAAAACACAAGAGTTAACCTATCACCTTACATTGCTTTCCTGAGTTTTAAGTGGGTTAAAGAATGAGAGACAACAGATGTCTCTTCATATGCATTTTATTTTATCATTGTTTTTTCTTCAATGATTTTTTTAGATATGAGATTATGTGCACTGAGCATTACATTTCTGCTTAAAACAGATGAACTTTCCTGGTTCTCTACCTAATATGACACTTACTGTACACATCACTAAGCAGAAAAGAAACATAAACTATAGATCCTACCTCACTTCACCTGCATGTTAACTTTATAATATTTACTCTGGGGCACAGCTGGAAGCACGGACATGACAAGTGAGTAGATAGCTATCTTTGCAGATATAGATGTGATACAAAAAGTAAATGCTACTTTTTCTTTTCATTTTTATCAAAGTATTCTGACAGAACAAACAAGTTACAAGGTAATATAAATGGTATTTCAATCTTGATCAACTAATTGATAAGTGCTCACCATGTGAAAGAAAGGGGGAAAAAATCTAAAATCTGATAAAAATAAATTAGCATGGTACATTAAAAAAAAGTTTCATTTATTAACAACCACAATGGGGAGGACATTTTATTAGGCATTTATACTTATACTTGCCTCATTTAATTCTCACAGTAATGGCACCTATTACATAAGGAAAATTAAGCCTCAGGGAACTTAATTAACTGGACTAATATAGTTAAGAGAATGGAATAGTCAGAATTCTGATGGGAGATAGACTTTAAATACAATTTGACAGTAAGATAAAATAAATTTCAAAGAATGTCACTACCTAGGCTTTACCCCTTCTAGCACACACCTCACCTAGTCCAATCTGCAGTATGCAGAGATAGTAGTTGAAGAGGTACTTTCTGACAGTTCTGGCAGTATCTGCATTTGCTCCATTATGAGAAATAACTGAGGTCTTAAATATGGCAAATTCAGAAACATGCCTCTATGTTCTGCAGGGTGCCTGCAGCCTTGTCCATGTCAGTTCTTACAATTTTGCAGGAAACCATGGCACAACACAACAGCCTTGAGATAACAGTGGGTTTAATCCCTGCAAGACTGGAAGTAGGTGCACCTATCTGAGCTTAGTGAAGACTGGGTGATGACTTCCTAAAAGACTCAAGAAGACCATAAGAATAGACCAAGTTAGTATTGTCCTCCTCATCTTACATTAAACCTCATGTCATCATTACCAAACACTTATATACATGTGTGTTTATTCAAATAATCGATTTTTTTGTGTGTGGGGGGCTTTTTCTAATTTATATTGTAGTAAAATATGTATAAATCTTAATGTCATAGTCATTTTTTAAAGTTTTTTACTATAGGGTATGTGCACTCCCCAGAGAGTCAGAGAGACAAAGACGTGAGAGGGAAAGTGAGAGATCACCCCCTGGGGAAAAGGGGATTGCCATGCTGCAATCCCTTTTCCTCCTGGAATTTTGGGCATGCATACACACACACCTGCTGGGTCTGAGACTTGAACCTCAGTCGGCCGTGTGGGAGTCCATTGCCTTAACCAGCATGCTATCTGCTGACCCTGCATCATAATTATTTTAAGTGTACAGTTCAGTGGTATTATTGGGTTGTCATAGAAGTCATGACACATTTTTGCATAGAAAACATAGAAGAAAAAAACATGTCATGATTTTTCTGACAACCTAATAGGTACCTTCAGTCATGACAACCCATTCATCTCCAGAACTCTTTTTATTTTGTAGAAATGAAAAGTCTACGTCCATTATACAATAACCACCCACTTCCTAGCTTCACTACTTTCAAACTACCATTTTTACTTTTTATTTATTTATTTATTTATTTATTTATTTATTTATTTATTTATTACTTTCAAAGTCCTTTTTTGTACAATGCCATCTGTTTCAAACGGAGGAAGGGCCAAAGGACTAACAAATACATGATGAAATATATAAATATGCCAAGCTTTTTCTTTTTTTTTTTCTTTTTAAATCAGGTATTTACAAACAAGAAAGTATACATTAATTACATAAAAATAGTTTAAAACAGCAGGGTAAGCCATCATATTGTCATTAACAGTGGTATAGGACACTTGGGCGGATGGGTGCAGGGGTGCTCTGAGTGGTTAAAAAGGTAGAGGAGTGTTTTGGTTTTTTGTTTTTTTCCTTAATTGAAAAAAAAATGTCATTTGTGACTTCTTACTTAAGAACAAAAACTCCTCCCTTGACCCTGATGGATCACGGCCACAAAGGGGAGGGAGTGGCCCAGCCTGGGTTAGAAAATTTGTGCGAGGCTCTGAGCTCTGAGCCCACAGGGAGGAGGATGTCACAGATGTAAAACTGGCAAAGGATTTTCTCCATCCCCTCTGGCAGATAAGCAATTTTTTCCCTCAGTTAAAAACAGCTCAGAAAACAAGACAACTACCGGATAAGAAAAGAGTGTCTGAAAAAGGAACCACCACATACATGTATAATACTGCAGTGTAAAATGAAAAAAAGTATTTGCACATTAATGTTTTTACATTGCCTAGTTCTGTACAAAAAGCAGAATACTGTGTGTGAATTAACTGCTCCATAGATATGTTATTGCTGTTGTTTTTCCCCTTTCTTAAAATCTTCTGTATAGAAATAATGAGTAATTAAACTGAATAGATAATCATCTCAATAATGGGTTTTACACACAGCGAGAGTCAATGGCCTACACCATGGGTACCTCTTCTCCCTTTTTATGGGGGTGAGGGGAGAAAACTGAATTGCAGCTGCACTAACAGGGGAGCCAGGTAGGCAGGGCCTCTGGGGCCTGGAGTACCTTCAGTCCAGAGTGGACCTTGAAGCCAGAACTGGCTCTTAGACTCAGGTCCCCAAGGATGGAAGTGCCAGGACACTCCCCAATGCCCCTCCACCCTCATCCAGGGAAGGGAAACAGGTGAGGAGAGATGGAAGCAGCAGAGCTGCCTGGAAGGCCCAGCACATGCTGTTGGTGAAGGGGAGCCTGCTTGCATCTGGTTCCACTGATTGCAGGACCCAGGTATTGAAAGACTAGCCAGAGCCAGGGGACCCACAGAGGTGAGGGATGTGCCCAGGTTTACTTTCTGTATCTATGATTTTGACCATTCTATGTGCTCCATATGAGTAGACTTATACATTTGTCTTTTTATAATTAGCTTATTTTACTTAGCATAATGAGCTCAAGGTTCATCCATGTTGTAGCATGTATCAGAATCACTTTTCCTTTTTGATAAATAATATTCCATTGTGTGTGTATACCACATTTAGTTTAGTCAGTCATCTATCAATGAATATTTGCATTGCTTCCATGTTTTAGCTGTTGTGAAGAATGCTTCTGTAAACCATGGTTATATGGTTAATGCAGCTATAAACATCTCTTCAATACCCTGCTTTCAAAGTTTTTGAGTTTATTTCCAGAAGTGGAATTTCTACCTCACATGGTAACTCTACTTTTAATTTCATGAAAAATCACCGCGCTGTTTTCACAACAGCTGTACCATGTTACATTCTAACCAACAGTATACAAGGATTCCAATTTCTCTACATCCTTACCAACAATTGTTATTTTTCTGTTTTGTTTTATTTGTTTATTTTTTGATAGCAGCTATCCTATTTAGTGTGAAGTGAAATCTAATTGTGATTTGCATTTTCTAAATGATAAGTGATACTGAACATCTTTTGATGTGAATTTGTACATATTCTTAGTAGAAAATGTATTCACGTTGTTAGCCCATTTATCAATCAAACTATCAATCAATTTTGTTTATTATTTTGTTGTTTCTCTTTTTGTTGTTGGGTTTTAGAAGTCCTCTATATTTCCAATCCTTTACCAGATATATGACATGCAGATAATTCCTCCGATTCTGTAGGTTGCTTTTTCACTCTATTAATAATTGTCCTTTGATATAAATTAAAAATATATGTATTAAGTTCAGGTTATTTAGTTTTCTTTTGTTCCTTGAGTCTCTGCTGTCATATTCAAGAAATATTATTGCCAAATCCAATGCTTTAAGGATTCTATCTATGTTTTGTTCTATAAGTTTTATAGTTTTATGTCTTAGATTTGGCTCATAATCTATTTTGCATTAGTTTATGTACATGATGTTAGGAAAAGTTCTAACTCCATTCTGTTCCATGTAACTATAGTTTTCCAGCACCATCTACTGAAAAAACTGTCATTTCTCCCTTCAGTTCTTTTCTTTTCTTTTTTTTTTGAGAGGTTTTTGCATTAAAACTTTCACATTTTTTCTTATATGTTTGCATTATACAAATTTTGCATAATTAATATATAACAGGTCTCCAAAAAGTTTGTAGAAAAATAAAATTAAAGTACAAGTTTTTTGGTACAAAAATAATTGAAATCTATACATAATTTTTTCATAGCCTTTTTCTTTCTTATATGTATTTATTTATCTCATCCTTAAGTTAGGAAGAAACAGAGTTAGCACCCTCAATAGGTTTTGACATTTCTATGTAACCCCAACTTTAGTCAGTTCTTCATCATCAGGATGCATGCACCCAGCATACTCAGGGAGGTCTCATTTTCTATGAACTTTTTGAAGACCCTATAATATTATTTTAAAATTATACAAGTAGAAAAAAAAATTAGAGTCTTTAATCCCATGTGTCTTTTTTTCCTCTTTTTTTTTTTTTTAAGAGGTTTTCGCTACAGGGGGCATGCGCTCACTAGAAAGACAGAAAGACAGAAAGCGAGAAATCACCCCCCAGAGGGGATGGCCACATCACAATTTCTTCTCCATTCTCCTCTTGGGATCTTGAGCACACATCACACACACCTGGCATGAGCTTAAGGCAACTGGTCCAGGACTCAAACCACGGTCGACTACATGAGAGTCCAGCGACATAGCCATTATGTCAACTGTTGGCCCTCCCCTTCAGTTCTTAACACCCTAGTTATAAGTTATTTAATCATATATTGGATTTTATTACTGAGTTATCTATTCCGTTCCATTGAGCTATATGTCTGCCTTTATACTAATACCATACTCTTTTGATTACTGTAGCTTTATAAGAAGTTTTGAAACCAGAAAGTTTGTTTTTTTTTTTTTTTCTGAATTGTTTGGCTATTTGGTTTTTTTTAGAGTTCATATAAAGTTTAGGGTAGGTTTGTCTATTTATGCAAATAGCATCACTGACATTTTAATGGGAATT
Source organism: Tupaia belangeri chinensis (assembly GCF_000334495.1). Taxonomy (NCBI): domain Eukaryota; kingdom Metazoa; phylum Chordata; class Mammalia; order Scandentia; family Tupaiidae; genus Tupaia; species Tupaia belangeri. The sequence continues at coordinate 405,589 of NW_006160223.1, forward strand.
ACATGAATTCATATGTTGCTTTGGGAAGCATTGCTACTTTAATTATATTTATTCTTCCAATTAATAAATGTGGGATCTCTTTCCATTAATTTATGTCATCTTTAATTTTTTAGAAATGTTTTCTAGCTTTCAACAGAAAAAAAATTATCTCCTTTGTTAATTATTAAGTGTTTTATTCTTTTAAATGCTACTATAAATGGAAATGTTTTCTTTTATTTTTCCTTATTAGTTGTAGACCTATTCATATTTTTAAATTTCTTCATTATTTAGGCTTTTCTCTGTCTAGTATATCTAGTAATTCATAGTAATTCATCCATTTCATCTTGGCTATTCAGTCAGTTCTGGGTATCTGCAGAAGGATTTGTTTCAGGACATCCTGTGAATACCAAAATCTGTGGACATTCAAATTTCTTATAAAACATGGCATACTATTTGGATAACATCTGCACACATTCTCCTTTATCATCTTTAGATCACTTATAATACTTCATACAATGTAACTGTTCTGTAAATAGCTGTGGTCTTGTTTAGGAAATAATGGCAAGAAAAAATCTGTACATATTCACAGCAGATCCAACCTTTATTTTATCAAATATTTATGATTCATAACTTTAAATCTACAGATGCAGAACCTGTGGACACAGAGGTTTGATTGTACAATTTATAGAAATATAATTTATTTATAGTATTCTTTTACATTCTTTTTTAATTTCTTTAGAATCAATAGTAATGTTAAACTTTCAATTCTGATGTAAGCAACTTGAGTCCTGCTTTTTTTTTTCTTAGTTCTTTCTCCTCAATGTTTCTTAATTTTATAGATATTTAAAAAAAAAAAAAACTTTTGGCTTTGTTGATTTCTCTATTACTCTACTCTCCATTTAATTTACCTCAGTTCTAACAGTTATTAGTTTCTTCTATTTGTTTGTTTTGGGTTTTAAAATATAAACTTTCCTGTTCTTCTTCTTAATATGACACTTACTATACACATTATTAAGCAGATAAGAGCCACAAACTATAAATCCTACCTTACTTCACTTGCATGTTAACATTATAATATTTACTCTGGGGCACATTCTTCTTTTCTTAGTTCCTTAAATAATGAAGTTAACTTGTTGATTTGAAATCTTTCTTCTGTTTATTGTGAAAATTTATAAATGTAAATTTCTCCTTTAGCACTGCTTTTACAACATCCCATAATTTGGTATATAATGTTTAAGTTCTCATTCAACTGTAAGCATTTTAAAATTTATATTTTGATTTATATTTTGATCCATAGAGTTGCTTAAACAATTACCTCCCTTCACAATATCCATTAGAACTCTCACTCTCTCAGTACAAGAACTTTCTTTAAATTATTAGTACCTGAAATCAATGCACAGAAAGTTGAGAAGAGGATGTATCTCAAAAATATGCTTGAAGTTTGCTAACACAGATTTTGCTTAAAAACATCCTCAGATACAAAATTAGGAAATTCCTAAATAACAACTTATTTGCCTGTGTTTATTGCAGTGGTATTCAGATATTTTACTAGAATGGACTATTTGAGATAAACTCAATTATTGTTTCCTCCCACTCTGTTTTTTTTTCTTCAATATTTGAATGTGCCATTTAGTTTCTGCCTATATAAAATTACTTATCAGACACACACCTCTCTAAAGACAACAAAAACTGTATTCAATTGATTTTGCACATTTCATGCTGGTCAATGATAACCATATCAACTTTTATCTTTAAAACTCGTTTATCATAGACTAAAAATTGACAGAACAGAGGTAAATTTAAATAAGCTTATACAACAATTTTGTCTGTCACCTTAGGGTACAATAGAGCAATTTTGAAAGCCTTCCTTTTGTAAAAACACAATTTTACTAACACTTACTTAAAAAGTAGTTTTCTACTTAGCAGCTAACAGCCACAAGAAATAATGACTAACCTGGGAAGATTCTGTGGTCCTGATTCATACTCCTTCAGCAAACCAATGCTTAGAAATCCTGAGTAGGAAATATAGATTGAGTGTCCTTTACCCTAAATGCTTGAGACCAGAAGTGTTTTGGATTATTTTACAGATTTTGGAATATTTGAGTTATCGTGGATATTGAACTCAAGTCTAAACACAAAATTTGTCACATATATGCCTTGTACACGTGGCCTAAAGAAATTTTATATAGTGTTTTTGTTTGCATTGCTTTAGAACCATCAGATGAGATCATGATTGAATTTCCTACTTGTGGTGTCATGTCAGTGCTCCCAAGGTTTGGATTTTGGAGCATTTTGAATTTTGGGATCAGTCATACTCAATCTGCATTCTGAGAAGTTATGTAGGCGGTGCTTCATACTGCGTGTTACTAAGACTGCAAACGGCTGTGTGCATGACTCTATACATCACATTGGGCTTGGTTCTTCTCATGTTTTAGCAATCAGATGTCATGGTAAGGGGTGTCCCTGGCCTCAGATCACCCATCACTTCAAGAACTGGTCAAGTGGCTCTTTTGTACACATGCTCTGCCTGCAGGATATGGGTTCCTCCACTCTATTTTGTCTTTTTTTTTTTCTTTCTTTTCTCATTCTTCCTTTTTTCTTTTATTTTTTATTTTAAGAGAGTTTTGGCTTTAGGGTGTGTACACTCACCTGAAATATAGAAAGAAGGTGAGAAATCACCCCCCCAGGGAGATGGCCATGCCATAATCCCTCTCCTCCATTTTCCTCTTATGATTCTGGGTACATATGCACACGTGCCTGGTGTGAGTTTCAAGCTGCTGGGATCTGGGACTCAAACTGCAGTTGGCCATGTGGGACTCTAGTGACATTACCGTTTTGCCATCTGCTGGTCCCATTGTTTTGCTTTCTAGTATGGAGAAATTTCTTAACATTTCATAGAAATTATAGCACACTATTATTAGGATATATTGTTATGTGTAGTTTGTATTTATAAAAAGAGTTGTGTTAGCTCCAATAAGACAACTCATATTTAGTAACTATATTCATATAAACCAAATTAAGCGATTACCAATGTGAAGGATCATTGTGTTCAACAGTCATAGTCAAGATAAAGCTGGTTTTAAGACTCTAGATGTCAGTGACTGAATTTTTTAATCTTTGCCATTCTGGGGTTAAGTGATATCTCATTCTGGTTTTAATCTGCATCTCTCTTATGATGAGGGATGTTGAGCATTTCCTTATATGCTTTTTGGCTGTTCATATGTCTTCCTTAGAAAGATTTTTGTTCAACTCATTTTCCCATCTTTTGTTTTTTGGTTTTTTTTTTTTGTAAGCTGCTTGAGTTCCCTGTGTATTCTGGTTACCAGTCCCTTGTCTGTGGCATATTTTACAAAAATATTCTCCCATTATGGGGGTTGTCATTCACATTTGTTACTGTGTCCTTTTCTATGCGGAAAATTTTTAGTCTGATATTGTCCCACCTATTTTATGGATTATTGACTGTGCTTTGGGAGTTTTAAGACGTCTCTGCCTACCCAATGAATGACGGAATTTCAAAAAAGTTAGTCAGTGCAATCTCTAATGTCATCTACTTCAAGCCTCCATAGGTTGAATGATATAGAGTCTAAGAGGTTGGGAAACCGCTCCATCTCTCCACACTCTTCTCATATGAAGTCTTTCTTTGCTTTGATTTTCTGGCAAATTTAGTACTAAGATTTGGATTTTTGAGAGATAAAAAGATAGCAAGTTTGCCTAAAAGACAATATAGGCACCCTACTGAAATTTTGAGGAGTTTACTTTTGTGATTATGAACATTCAGGGAATGGTAGAGTGGTATATGCTTACAGATAACATTTCCCTTACATAATGGTCTACCTGGGGTCACAAGGTACAGATATTGCTGAATGACAGAATTTTGTCATTCCTGAGCTCAAGCACATGCATCATTTCGCAGGAGTCCAAATTAAAACTCTACTCCTAACAGAAACTTAAACTCCAATACATATACACCAGCCCAGTGAGAGCTCAAAAATTCCAGGTTTTATTGAGTATTCAGCCAATCAGTTTAGACACTTTCTCCACACAATAATTTTATGAGTGAGTCAATGATAGGTCAATCTCCAAGCTTTACCAGATAATGAACACACACAATCACAGGCATGTGCACATGCACACACACACACAAACACACAGAGTTCTACATTAAGAAAAGGGTGGTGGGCTTTTTCATATATCTCAAAAAAAAGTACTCTAAAGCAACATTAAACAGTTCATTTAGATTGAAAAATTCTTTATCTAAGTAGACATAAAATTTTCTGATTTCTAAAGTGTTACACAAAACTGCAGCATTTATGCTTCTACATATTCTCCATGGCAGTCAGCCAGATAGTGTTTGGAAGACAGAAAACTCATCCTGGAGTCATTGAAGTTTATTCCTGCCCATTCTGAAAAATTGGCTGATATTGATAATTGTTATAAAGAGTTTACCCCATGAGTCTCACAGGCTGCCAAGAATGTAATTGGGCTGAAATGGAAGGCTAGTATAAAACTTGCATCTGGTTCTGAGTCAAGGAGCCCTCACTCTTTGACTAGCATCAAGGGAATCTCCTTTCATTTAGGGAAAACAGATGGAACAATTTGACTATAATGGAGTTCATTTAAAGGAACTGTCCCAGCTTGTCCCAACTGATGGCAAGTTGGATAGGTTTTTAAATAAATAACGAACACCTGTAAGAGTTGAGCTTACCAAGCCTGGCTCAAATAAATCAAAAGTGATAATATTTATTAGGCATCTCATATGTATGAAACTTGAGTCCACTCACAATTTTATCAAATGTGGCATTATCATACTAATTCTGAACCCAATTTCTACTTGGTAATCATAACATATATTAATTAGGACATTTCCAGAACAATTTCAAGCATTTTTCCTGTTTTATATTAATATACTATTTGAACAATGCTCACGACATTTTTATGCATTTTTAAAATTTTTCCTAGAGAGTATGTGTGCTTCCTGGAGAGAGGAAGAGAGGAAGCATCCCTCATGGGAAATGGCCAAAGCACCACAACCCCTTCTTCTCCATGGTCTTTTCCCTTTTCTGATCTTAGACACACGTACATACATGTCTAATATTTTTTTGAAACTGCCGGGCCTGGGACTCAAACTGTGCAATTGGCCATATAGGTTCTAGCCACCTTAAACAACATACCACTGGGTGACTCCTTTTATACTTGCTTAAAGTAGAATCTTAGGCATGTTCTACTGTCTGTGAAAGCTACAAATACTGTGTATGTATTCTCAATTTTCTCAGCTAATCTGCTCATGTCAAATGCATGCCTTTTTTTCATTGCAATTGTATTTATTATTATTATTATTGCTATACATCATTTAGACTGCAATGAGACTTTTTTTTTTTCCTTTTGGAGAGGTTTTTGCTATAGGGGGTGTTCACTCACCAGAAAAACAGAGAGAGACAGAGAGACAGAAAGCGGGAAATTACCCCCGAGAGGATGGCCACGCCACAATTCCTTCTCCTCCATTCTCCCTCTCGAGATCTTGGGCACACATGCACATGCGCCCAGCATGAGTTTAAGCCACTGGGTCCAGGACTTAAACCGCGGTCGACTACATGGGAGTCCAGCAACATAGCCATTATGCTGACTGCTGGTTCCTGTAACAAGACTTTACCCAGCACGATATATATCTCAATCCAGTTGAGTATACACTTATTCATCAACATATGTGTCCCACAAATATCTTACCTCTCCATTTTCCCCCAAATTTCCTCTCCTGCACTCTTCCCTTCCCACACTCTCCTTCCACTTTGCTTCTAGTGTCCATGACAATTTTTAATGCTTTTATGTTCTCCAGTCTTTCAGTCTCTACCATAGAGTACCGACAGTCATTATATGTTAAATGGAGACATACAATGTCTCTCTTTCATAGCCTGATTAGTCTCTTTTTTTCTTTCAATGTCTTCCTCAAAATAATTTTCTGGTGAGACTTGCAGTTAGCGTAATGGCTATTTCAATGAGCTCCCATGTAGTTGATCACAATTCAAGTCCTGGACCCAGTGGATTAAACTCATGCCGGGCATCTGTGTGTGCATACCCAAGATCCCAAGAGGAGAATGGAAGAGAAGGGATTGCAATGTGGCCATCTCCCCTGGGGGTGATTTCTCGCTTTCTATCTCTCTGTCTCTCTCTGTGTTCCTGGCGAGCAACTGCGCCCTATAGCAAAAAAAAAAAAAAAAAAAAAAAAGATATAAAAAAAATCCTCTGGTTGTGGCTATTCTTTTGCAATCTCTACTGATTACAACGTTGGAATGGAAAAGTCCAGGTTATTTTATGATATGAATTCTTTCATAGAGCTTCTCTAATCCTCTCTGTCAGGTGAACTGTATATGATGCCTGGCCATCTTTCTAAGAATTTCTGTTGACTTGAGATCTACCTAAGTTCCATAGTTTTCTGGTTTAATCTTCAAAAATGAAATTCCAGTCACAGGCCTGTTCAACAACAAGTATTTTCAATTTCTAATTTGAGGCAACAGGTATTATTAAACTTATGCAAATAACCATTGCATAATGTTTTGCCTTTAACACCGGAGATTCTATCTTCTGCATGGACTAATCTGGTTTTAATACTTTTGAGGGAGGTTCTTCTTTTTTATGTTATGGTAATTTTTTTTTCCTTTTATAATTTCATTTTCTTTTACACATTCAATCACATTATTTGACTGACAAAATGGATATTTCAACAGGTGAACATTTCTCCCTAGTACATTTGATAAAACTATAAATTATTTTCAACAGATAATACCAGATTTCTTTGTCCCATTAATGCTTTGCCTCCCTATTTTTCTTCTAAATATCCTTCCTCAGACCCTCCTCTTTCACACACACTATATCTGGTATTTACATCTATATACTGTGTTTGTTTATCCTTTAGTCAATTAGTTTCAGTCATAGAGTGTGGACACTTAGTATTTATAATGTTTTAGGTTTAAAAATAATGGCACAGTGAGATTTAATTTTGAAAATAGCTCATGCATCTTCAGATGAGTAAGAAATAAAAAGAAAATAAAAACATGTAAATCATCTGTAAAGTCATTTCGGCATCTTTCCACTTAAAAATCTATACTTTTTATTTTTATATATCAAATTGCAAGTTAAACTGAGGATAGGATAGAAAACAAACTTTGAAAATTATGAATGATAAACTGAAAAATGATGCAAAAATGGCCTCACCGTAGAGATAGAAGATTGGGAAATGTTCAAACAGTGATGGAATGTGATGGAAAATATCAGAATCCAAATCTACACAGTCCAAATTGTTTCTCATCTGGACACAGTTTCTTCTCCTAGTCTGAACTGCAATTACAAATAAAGGGCTTCAAAGCCTCTCAACCAGTGTCCAAAGAGAGAGGCATGTTTATGCTTTCCAACATTTGGGCCATCTACTTGTTCATATGCTAGGGTTTGATGCCCAGGATTATTTCTGTGCCATGAAACTCTGGTCCAAGATGATACTGGAATAAAGATGGTGCAGTGACAGGATGATAAATGAGGTTTACTATAATAAAAGATTGCGTTGCCCTCTTCTATTCTTGGCAACAGAAACAGTTTTACCAACATGCCTTCCCTGAAACACATTCTTCTTTACTGTTTCAAAGTCAAACAGCTAATTCTCAAATATATAGGACAAAAACAGAAAATCTCTTTTACATTTACAATAATGCCCAAATTTAAATTTTTTGCATTAGAGAAGGAAACATTTATAAATTGGGGTGTTATTTGGCTGTCGTAAATAACCAAGCCCATACTTTAAAACTTCCAGAATGAAAGGATGGGCTAGCCCTGTAGCCTAAAGGTAAAGAAGCTTGGAAAATAAGCAAGGAACTCATGCATGCTTGCCCAAATCCCAATAGGATGGAGAAATGGAGAAGGAATTGTGGCGTGACCACACCCCATGGAATTGGTGCTTTCTCACTCTTTC
>NW_006160223.1:414077-433724 GCF_000334495.1 Tupaia belangeri chinensis
GTATAACATAGTGATCAAGTTCTGGTCATTAGAAAACAGTCCCCACATGGATGACTGTGGTTCAAATCTCAGGCCTTGCAGTTTGGGAAAATATGCCAAGCATGTGTACACCTGTGACAAAATGCTGACAAAAAGGAAAAATGGAGGAAAAAGGATTGTAATGTATCTGGGGCAGGGGCGGGGATTATGGTGGGATTCTCTCTGTCTCTTCTGAGACCAAGTACCCTTTAGTAATAAAAAAATAATAAAGTGACATAAAATGAAAAGATGAATTAGCATACAAAAATCCTATTTAGTATTTTATAACTTAAAAGAGAGAATTGCTATATTTTATTTAAAAATTTAATTCATCCTGGGACCAGCAGTTAGCGTAATGGCTATGTTGCTGAACTCCCATGTAGTCGACCGTGGTACTAGTCCTGGAGCCAGTGACTTAAACTCATGCCAGGCACGTATGCTTGTGTGCCCAAGACCCCAAGAGGAGAATGGAGGAGAAGGAATTGCAGCATGGTCATCCTCCCTTGGGGGTGATTTCTCGCTTTCTATCTCTCTGTCTTTCTGGCAAGCACACGTACCCTATAGCAAAAAACCTCTTAAAAAAATTGAATTCATCCAATGTATTTAAAATGCACAGATCTTGACACAATATACCCACAATAATACAATAATATTCTTTTTTGTTTTCTTTTTAATTTGCTAGAAGGTGCATTTACTCATCAGAAGGAGAGACAGAGACAGAGAGAGAGAGAGAAAGTGAGAAATCACTTCCACTCCAGTTGGGACAGTCATGCTGAGATCATCTCTCTTCCATCCTCTTTTTGGAATTTTGGGCACATATACTCACATCTGGAGTGTTTTTCAAGCCACCGGTTCCAAAACCCAAACTGTACAGTCAGCCATGTGGCATCCAGCTACATTAACCACCACGCTACCAGGTGACCCTCAAACGCATGTTCTATAGAAGTTAGTCTTTGAAGTAGAACCTGGAGAGTATTTTTTAAAAAGTAATTTCAATCTATAATTGTACAGCTTCTGAAAGAATGCTGGTTCCTTGAAAAGAGATAAAATTAAAGTCAAAAGGTTCCAGTTGTTATGGTAGAGAGGCAACAGTTTATAAATGCTTGATACTTAAAATAGATTTCAGGCTAAAATCACAAAGAACAGAATGTCAACTAGTAAATTTGCCATGTGGTTTAATTCTCTCTGATGATTTTGTACATTGTCATCTAAAAATCACTCTGTGTGTCACAGAAGTAAATTTAACATGAACACTTACTGCAAAACATTTTTACTTTTAATACTTTTTTTGTTCTGTCTTCATTCCCTTAAATATAGTTTTAAAAATCTTAATTTTATACTTTTTCTTTATGATATCTGCTTGAATCTGCTTATTCCTTCAAGTAACTTCATAACATATATTTAGCAAAAGCACTCTAAAGAAGGCCCTGATTCTGCACTTAGTTTCTCTTAGTTTATGTTTGTAATTGCTCCTGATCAATTTTGCTTCACAAGGTCCTGGCTTTACAGAATTCACCTCATAATAAAGCATACTAATGAAGTCAAAATTCAACACTTCTAGTGTCATTTATAATAATTTTAAAAATCAGTTCAAAATACCTTGTACCCTATGTTTATGATACCTAGTTGAAGTCTTGGTAGCAGCTAAATCAACCTTGTAAAAATTCTAGGTATCACCGTATATTATGTCTTTTTTCCCAGTGTCTCATGTTTCATCTCTTTGTGATCTGTAGGCATGCATGTTCATATGTGCACATGTATAAATATATGTATGAATATATATGTATTCATTTATACTTTCTAATCATTGCCACCACCTTTGTTCAGATTTCTGGGTTTTTTTTGTTGTTTTTTTTTTTTTTTTTATACCTCCAGATCTTCCAAATTTCCACTGGAAACTTTATGCAAAAAGCTAAATACAGAGATCCTTTTCTTCCTCCAGGATTCTCAGTTTTTGTATCCTCATTGGGGGTTAATGACCTTCACTATAACCAAGAAGTACTTTATCAAGATAATATTTAAAATCTAAAAAAATGAATAGTAGGAAACTAATTTAAGCTCCCATTATGTGTTACATATTTCACTTTAGTAGACCATCTCTTCAATATCACAACTCTTGTGTCAGCTTCTTAACCAAAAAATTAAGAGTCAGATTCCACATTGCTTACCGTGGTTTGAACTGTGGCCACAGTGGCTTAAAAAACATGCTTACTATGTGTATGTATGCCTGAAATCACAGAACATTGGAGAAAGGGAGGAGAAAGGATTGCAATATAATCATGCCTCATTAGGGAGACTCTTTGTCCTTCTCTCTGTTGCTCTTTCTTTCTATATATACATATACAGAGTATATATATATATACGTGTGTATATATATATATATACACAAATATAACACATATATGTATACATATTTTTTTCTAGTGAGTTCACATACCCTCTGGCAATACCACTTACAGTTTATTTATTTTTTTAAAATCATAACTTGATTTATGCAGGTGGTTTGGTGGCTGTGTGAATTCCCATGGTGGACTACAGTTTCGGTCTTGGAATGGTGACTTGAAAATCACACCAGGTGCATGTGACTGCATGCCCAAAGTTTCAGGAAGGGAACAGAGAAGGGATTGTGACCTGAGCATACTCCCCCCACTGAGCGATGAATTCTTTACTTTCTACTGTCTACCTTACTGATATATATATATATATATATAAAATAAAAACTCAGGGCCAGTAGGTGGAGTGGCTGTGGCACTGGACTTCCACATGGTTGACTTCGGTTCAAGTCCTAGACCCGGTGGCTTGAAACTCGTTTGCGTGTGCATGTGTGCCCAAAATCCCTAGAGGAGAATGAAGGAGAAGGGACTATGGTGTGTCTGTCCTCACTGGGGGAGGGTGAGGGAGATTTCTCACTCTGTTTCTGTCTCTGTCTCTGTCTCTGTCTCTCTGTATCTCTGGCAAGCACACATGCCCTATAGCAAAAATCTCTCTAAAAAAATCATAACTCTTTGAGGATGAAATTAACTCCCATTTTGTCTGTATATAAACAAATACAGAGAGATCCAGTAATAGGCTCTAGTCAAAATGATATTGAGTAGAGAACACAGTTTTTAACTACATTTTGACCAGAATAATCATGCTTCTATGCAAAATCACAGAGCTTCAAGCTTTTGGCAAGTCAAATTTCAGACCACCACTGTTTTACTCTGTAGCCTTTTCTATTTTCACAAATGTAATATGATTCATATGATTTTGTTATCTCTTATATAAATTTTATTGTATAAATTACCAGCCCTACAGGTGGACTACATTAATTTTATCAGAAGATCTCTTATATCACAAAGATCTTGGTAGTAATCTTCAAAAATGTTCGGGACGTGAACCGTAGTCCACCACATGGGAGTCCAGTGACATAGCCTTTATGCTAACTGCTGGTCCCATTATTTTATATTTTTTATTTCCACACATTTAGCATTTCCTCAGATTTTGACCCTTTATTTCCTACAGTTGGGCAAGGATATTAAAGTATTGCTATTAATCTTACATTCTGTACTTAGTTCTTTGAAACAATGCAATTTTTAAAATAGCTTCCCTCTGCTCCTCAATGCAGAAAAATACACTTTATCTTTTTTAAAGTATAGCATTCCCAAAGCCTATAAGATCTATTTTTGCTTTTAGTCTTATTTTTATAAGCATTTGTATTAAATGACAACTATGCTTTTAACGAATGCTTGAACGGCATTGTTTGCAGCGTTAGAGTAGTTAATTATTGAATTTATAAGTGATATTACTACAACCCAGAAAGAATCAGTAGTAATAATCATATAAGTAACAGAGAAAATACACTGCAAATGTTAAATAATGCACATTAGTTTTCTCATTATATTGTTATTTTCTTGAATTCTTTTCTCCTATAAAATGAGATCAAAAGATGTGTTTTTCCTAGGCATATTCCACTGGTAACTTGATACTTTAGATATATGAAAGGAGAACTAGATCATGAAATGGTTAAAGAGAAGAGTATTCATTGGCAAATAAAGGCTGTGGTGGGATGAAGCACATTTTAGATTTGAGACTATGGGAAATCACCTGTATACTGATTAAGTGTGACTTTAGACCAAGAACACTCTAGCCTGTGCACCTGGGAGTACTTTCTATTCCTCCTCTGGCTGTACCCCTACCATTAGGAAAGAATTCTGTGAAATTAAGGTCATGCCATAGATACCTACTGATAATATATCTACCTAGAGTTTGCTTAGAAAATCCTTGCTGAGCCCTTTTTCTGGCCTGTCATAGTCCCTTCTTCTAATCGTTTTTTTCTTTCCTAGGATGGATTGACCCACCTATAAGGCAAGAGGATTACTTTGTACAAATAGATCATAAGGAAAACCAAATCAGTTAAATAAAAACAAAAAAAATGACAGTCTATTGAAGAAATTAAAATAAAAATTTTAAAACTCCTGAAGTGGGAAACATGCCCATTGACGGAGGAGAAAGCTAGATGCCACCTCTTCTGCAACCTAAAGGTTCCGAGGCTATGGCTTCTATAGACAGAGGGATCTGGCAGGATCATCTGGGGGGCAGGAAGGAGTCAGCAAGAACTTCTAGTTTACATAGTTACTACTTGCAAAAGGAAGGAGGAGCCAAACCTCTAAAGTCAGGGAGGATCTGGAGTACTTCCCTTCCCATTCTTCCCTTTGGAAAAGAAAAAAATAAAAGAAACTCTCTTCTATAACTGAACCACAGATGGAAAAAACAAAAGCACAAACAAAAACTGTCACAGAGCTAACACACATCATAGGGAAACACAAGTGCAAATAGCTTCAGGAAAAGAAATAAACAAGACAACAACAAAAAAATTACCCCTAACCCCACCATTGCCACCCAAACCTGACAAGAGAGCTATTCCATCCAGCAGGTGAAACTCCATTTACAGTCAAGTCTTCCCTGCCCAGATGGAGCAGAGGACACAAAAACAAAGACTGAGGAAAATGGAAACTATCCCGTCTGGCAGGTAGGTCAGGCCTAAACTCTCTCTCCTATTAAACCCAATTCCATGAAAATGGTTACCTCTTTAAAATAACAACACCTATGATGTAACTCCTCTAGATATTACTGAACGGTCTCATATACAAGCTGCACAAGCCCTTCTCTGGTCTGGAAGACACAGCTATTGACCAGCACCTTCTAAACCACTTTGCCAGAGTTTAGGACCTAGGGCTGTTCTTCCCCACACCGGTGCTACAGAATCTACTCCAAAATGAAGAAGAAGTGAATATTTCAACAGATGCATAAAAATAAACACAGAGCCACTAAAAATATGAGCAAACAGGAACTATCTTTCTCCTAAAGAACAAAATAACTCCTCATCAATAATGAGTAAAACAAAGAGAAATCACAGAAATGCCATAAAAAGAATTTGTAATATTTACCATAAAAAATTTACTGGAATGCAGGAGAAAAAGAACAATCAATTATAAGAGGTAAGAAAATTATTCATGACATGATAAGGGAATTCCATAAGAGTTAGACACTCAGGAACCAGCAGTTAGCATAATGGTTATGTCGCTGGACTCCCACGTAGTCGACCACAGTTCGCGTCCGGGACCCGGTGGCTTAAAAAACTCATGCTGGGCACATGAGCGTGCGTGCCCAAGATCCCTAGAGGAGAATGGAGGAGAAGGGATTGTGGCATGACCATCCCCCCTGGGGGGTGATTTCTTGCTTTCTGTCTCTATGTCTCTGTCTGTCTGGTGAGCGCACACGTCCTATAGTGAAAACCTCTCAAAAGAAAAAAAAAAGAAAGAAGAAAAAAAAGAGTTAGACACTCTAAAATATCAAATAGAACTTCTGGAGATGAAAAATACAATGGAGGAAATAAAAATCTCCCTCTTAAGTACTAAAACCTTGATGAGAAAACCTCTAATTTAGTCCAAGACACTAAAATGAATAAAGACAAACAAACAATAAAATAAGGACAACACATGGGAAATACTGGACACAATTAAGCTGCCTAACTGCTAGGCAGTCAATGATATTCCAGAAACTAAACAGATGGGTAAAAACATAGAAAACTTCTTTCCTGAAATACTATCTGAAAGATTTCCAAATTTAGAGAAATATACAGACATGGTGATACAGGAAATCCAAAGAATATCTAGTGGATTTAACATAAGAAACTCCTCTCCAAGGCATGCCATAGCCAAATTAGTAAAAATCAAAGATAAAGACAATATTTTAAAAATGGCAAGAGAGAAAATACCCCATCAGACTAACCTCAAACCTCTGAACTTAAAAAAATAAAAAAAAGGAAGCAAAGGAAAGTATGGGAAGACATATTATTTTTTTGAAAGAAAAAGAAAAAATATCTCATCCAAGAATATGGTATCCAATAGGATTATCCTTCAAATGGAAAGAAGAAATAAAACAATTACAAGATAAAAAAAATTGAAAATAATATACCTATACTAGACAAGGTCTCATGAAATATTTAAGCAAATACAATGTCTGAAAAACAAAAAGGCAAACAAATAGAAATAAGATAACAATAACAATAACAATAACAACAACAACCAAACCTAAAAAATGACTAACAATATGGCAGGGTAAATCTTCAAATATTGGTAACAATATAGAAATTTAATGGTTTAAATTATCCAATTGAAAGACACAGATTGGATGAATGGATAAAAAAAGACACAAACAGGAGCCTTCTATATATTGCATTCAAAAAACATACCTCACTAATAAAGACAGACATAGACTAAACGTGAAGAGCTGGAAAGTCATTTCATGCAAACAGAAAACAAACAAATAAAATGGCTGGAGTTAATATCAGACAAATAGACTTTAAGACAAAAACTGCCAAAAGTAGAAAAGCAGGATACTATATAGTAATAAAAAGATAAATTTATCAGGAAGAGGTGATGATTATAAATACTTACATACCCAATACTGGGGAACCCAACTATGTAAAGACTGCTATATTGAAAGGGAATCGATATCCATCAGAATGGGAAAATTTTTTTGTAAACTATGCATCAGATAAGGGACTGACAACTAGAATTCACAAGAAACTCAAGCAGCTGTTCTGAAAAAAGACAAGATGGTCAATCCTATTAAAATTTGGGAGAATGAGTTGAAAAAACCACTCTCAAAAGATGGCATATGAATAGCTAAAAGGCACATGAAAAAATGCACAACATTACTCACTATAAGGGAAATGTAGATCAAAACAACAATGAGATACCACCTAACCTTAGTCAGAATGACTAAGATTAAAAGAAAAAAAAAATAACTATAAGTGCAGGCAGGGGTGTGGTGAAAGGAGAATTCTTTTACACTGCTGGTGGGAATATAAATTGGTCCAGCCACTTTGCAGAACAATTTGGAGATTCCTCAAAAATCTACAAATAGAACTACCATATGATCCAGCAATCCCACTCCTTGGTATCTACCCAGAGGACAGAATAATTCATAATAAGAAAAGTGCTTGCACATCAATGTTTTTTATTTTTTTTATTTTTTTTTCAGAGGTTTTCGCTATAGGGCACGTGTGCTCACCAGACAGACAGAGAGAGACATAGAGATAAAAACCTAGAAATCATCCCCCAGAGGGGATGATCATGCCACAATCCCTTCTCCTCCATTCTCCTTTCAGGATCTTGGGCACACACGCACATGTGCCCAGCATGAGTTTTAAGCCACTGGGTCCGGGAGGCAAACCACGGTCAAATACGTGGGAGTCCAGCAACATAGCCATTACGCTAACTGCTGGTTCTCACACATCAACGTTTCTTGTGGCACTATTCACAATTGCTAAGATATGGAACCAACTGAAATGCCCCCCAAACAAATGAATGGATTGAAAAACTGTGGCACATACACTGTATGGAATACTCTTCAGCCATAAAAACAAAACAACAAAACCCTGGCTTTCAACAGAAAGTGTAAGAATATGGAAGATCTACTGCTGAGTGAAGCAAGCCAGTCTATGAAGGAGAGACATTGTATGGCATTACTTATTATATACTGAGTGTCTATACTCTATGAATGAAACTGATTGACTAAAGGATATACAAACACATTAAATGGATGTAAATACCAGGTATAGTGTGTGTGAAAGAGGAGGGCCTGAGGAAGGAGATTTAGAAGAAAAATAGGGAGGTAAAGCATTAATGGGATAAAGAAATGTGGTATCATCTAATTGAAGATAATTTATAGTTTTATCAACTTTACTAGGGAGAAATGTTCACCTGTTGAAATATGCATTTAATGGGACCAGCAGTTATCATAATGGCTATGTCACTGTAGTCCCATGTAGTTGACTGTGGTTCTAGTCCTGGACACGGTGGCTTAAACTCATGCTGGACATGTGTGCATGCATGCCCAAGATCCTCTTGGTAGAGGAGAATGGAAGAGAAGGGACTGCGCCATGGCCATCCCTCCGGGAGGTGATTTCTTGCTTTCTGTCTCTCTGTCTCTCTCTGTCTTTCTGGCAAGCACATGCGCCCTATAGCAAAAACCTCTGCAAAAAAAGAAAGAAAAAAAAAGAAATATACATTTTGTAAGCCAAATAATGTGATTCAATGTATAAAGAAAAGTGAAAA
This sequence comes from Tupaia belangeri chinensis, assembly GCF_000334495.1. Classification (NCBI taxonomy): domain Eukaryota; kingdom Metazoa; phylum Chordata; class Mammalia; order Scandentia; family Tupaiidae; genus Tupaia; species Tupaia belangeri. Next base: position 422,702 of record NW_006160223.1, read on the forward strand.
TTAAAAAACTTTAAAAAATTAAAATAATAAGTAAATAAATAAATAAAATAAAATGCATGTAGATAAAGATAAATCTTCCCCCCCAAAAAAAGAAAAAAAAAAAGAAATACGAAAGAAAGGGATAGACTGCAGCATATTAATTGTTAAGGATTTCAACATCCTACTGTCACCACTGGACAGGTAAACAAAGAGATATAAGAACTAAATTATATTATAAACCAAATATACCTGACAGAAATTTACAGAATAGTTCACTATGTAGATAAAGATAAATCTTCCCCCCCAAAAAAAGAAAAAAAAAAAGAAATACGAAAGAAAGGGATAGACTGCAGCATATTAATTGTTAAGGATTTCAACATCCTACTGTCACCACTGGACAGGTAAACAAAGAGATATAAGAACTAAATTATATTATAAACCAAATATACCTGACAGAAATTTACAGAATAGTTCACTCTAAAATCACAAAATACATATTTTTCTTATCCATGTGTGGAACATTGTTAATTGACCACATAATAGGGCACAAATGAAACTTTACAAATTTAAAAGTATATTAACTATACTTTTAAATACTATACTAGAAACAATATCCACCATCTTTTCTGACTACAATGAAATCAACAACAGAAAGAACCTTCAGATATTCGCACATATGCACCCCCCCACACACACACACCAAAAAAATGGAAACTGAACAAGCTATAAAATTATTTTAAAACTACTGAAGAAATTAAGACAAATAAAAAGATATATTGTAAAAACAAAGGAGGAAAGAAATAATAAAGCTAGTGTGAAAATAAATGAACTAGAGAATAAAAGAATTATAGAAAAAAATTTATGGGGGGGCCAGCAGGGAGTGTGATGGTTAAGGTACAGGACACCCATAGCACTGACTGTGGTTTGAGTCCCAGACCTAGTAGTCTACTTTCTCACTTTCTCTCTCTCTCTCCTTCTCTCTCTGTCCTCCAGTGAGTGCATGTGCACTATAGAAAATTTTTAAATAATAATAATAAATAAATAAAATTGAAAATATTTTAAAGTTGATAAAATAAAAGATTGTTTTTGAAAGGAAAGACAAAATTTACAAATCTTCGACTAGACTAATTTTTAAAAAAAGAGAAAAAACTTGGTAAATGTAATTAGTTAACATAACAGGTAATATTACAGCAGATGTAACGGAATAGCAAAGGATTATGAATGAATACTATGAGTGACTATACACCAACACACAAGAAAATATAGATGAGATGGACAAATTTAGGGACATATAATTTACCTAGATTAAACCAGGAAGAAACAAAAAGCCTGAATAGAACAATAACAAACAATGATTTTTGAATCAGTAATAAATGATCTCCCAAAGAAGAGAAGCCCAGATCACTTTTGAATTCTACAAAGATTTTAAAGAATAGCTAACTCCAATTCTTCTCAAACTATTTCTAAAGATTCAAAAGGAAAGAATCTTTCCAAACTCATTCTATGAAGCCTCCATTAGCTTGATACCAAAAGTAGACAAGGATATAAAACAAATAAACAAACAAAAAAAACAAAAGACAAAAAAACTATAGACCTATATTTTTACTAATATAAGTGCAAAAGTCATTGAGGAGTTACTAGCAAATCAAAGCAAACAGTACATTCAAAACATTACAGACCATGACCAGGTAGACTTTATCCAAGGAATGCAAATATGTTTCAATATATGCAAAACAATACTTGTAATATATTGCAATAAGAGAAATAAAGATAAAGATCATTTGATCATATCAATTGTTGGAGAGAAAGCATTTGATAAAATACATCTTTCATAACTATGACTTTCAGCAAAATAGGTATAGAAGGTACAATTTAAAACACAATAAAATTAATGTATGACAAATCCATAGCTAACATTCTACTGCATAAGGAAAAGCTGGAAGCTTTGCCACTAAATCTCAAACAAGACAATGCTGCCCACTTTCTCCATTGTTTTTCAGCATAATGCTAGAAATTCTAGCGAAAATAATCAGTATGAACGTAAAATAAAAGGTATTCAAATAAGAAAATAAGAGAAATTGTTCCTAATAACAGGTGACATGATTACGTACAGAAAAAATCCAAAAGTGGTAGAATATAAAATCTATATTCAAATATGTATACCATTTTAATGTATCAACAGTAAATAGACTGAAGTTAATTTGAAGAAAGCAATTCCATTTACAATAGCCGCATATACACAAAATAAATTAAAATACCTAGGAATAAACCTGACCAAAGAGACGAAATATCTCTATAAGAAAAAATAGAAAAGAAATTTAGTATTATAAAAAATAAATAGACACAGAGTGTTCTTGAATTGAAAAATCAATATAATCAAACTGTTTAATCTGTCCAAATTAATTTACAAATTTAATGCAATTTTGATCAAATTACCAATAACATTTTTCACAGAAATAGAAAACACAATCATAAAATTTATCTGGCATTATTACAGACCCCACAGTGCCAAGGCAGTACTGTGAATAAAGAACAAAGTAAGAGGCATCTCACTACTTGAGCACAAAATACACTACAAAGCTGTGATAATTAAAACATGAGGGCAAAGACATAGCATGGTAGTCAAAGTATTCGATCACACATGGTCAACTCTGTGTGTTTGAGTTCTGAACCAGAAAAACATGATGGGCACGTATGCATGCATGCCCAAAATCCTGAAAGGAGAATGGAGGAGAAGGGATTGTGGTGTGGCCATCACTAGGAGTGATAGCTTTCTCTCTGTCTCTCTCTGTCTTTCTCTCTGTCTCGCTCTCTGTGATGTCTTTCTGTCTCTCTCTGTCTCTCTATCTCTGTCTGGCAAGTACGCATGCCCTATGACAAACAAACTAACTAAACCAACCAGCAAATGTAAAACATCATGGTACTAGCAAAAAAACACACACAGGCCAATGTAACAGAATATAAAATTCAGAAATAAAACCCAAAACATACAGCCAAGTAATTTTCAATAAAGGAAACAAAGAAATTCAGTGAATAAAAGAAAGTCTCTTCAATAAATAGTGCTTAAAGAACTAAGTATTCATCTGAAGAAAAATGAAACTGGACCTCTATTTCTTACCATTAACAAAAATCAACTCAAGGTGGATAAACTATCTCAATGTGAAGCCACGAACTATAAAACTACTGATGGAAAACACAGAAACATTTGAAAATATTGGAGCAGGCAAATATTTCTTTTCTTTTTTCTTTTTCTTTTTTTAACTTGCTTTAGGACATACTTGCTCATCAAAGACAGAGGGATAAAGAGAAAATGAAAAAGAGAGGGACACAGAGAGAGAGAGAAAGAAACAACTTTCCAGGGGGATGTCTATGCCACAATCCATTCATTCTCCTCTCAGGATTTTGGGCACACATGCACACACACCCACCATGTTTTCAAGCCACTGAGTCCAGGACTCTATGCAGTCAGTCATGTGGAATCATTCACCTTAACTTCATTCCACCTTGCTGGCCTGGCAGAAATTCCTTAAATAAGACCCCTAATGTTCAGGCAACAATTGTAAAAATAGATAAGAGGGATGACATCAAACCAAAAAGCCTCTGCACATCAAAGGAAACAATAATTACAGTGTTGAGACAACCCACAGAATGGGAGAAAATATTTGAAAATTTTGCTTTAATGAACTGATAACCAGAATATATAAAGAACTCAAGTAGTTCATTCAAAACAAATCCAATTTAAAAATGTTTAAATGAGCTAAACAGACTACTCTCTGATGAAGATATAGAAATGTTTGAAAAGCGTTTTCACTGTCGTTTATCATAAGGAAAATGCAAATCAAAAGTGCAATGAGATATCACTTAACCCTAGTCAGAATACCTATAATCAAATAAATAAAGAATATCAAGTGCTAGGGAGTCCGTGATGAAAAGGGAATCCTCCTACATTCTTATTGTGAAGTAAAGTACTAAAGTCACTGTTGAAAATGATTTCGAGGTGCCTCAAAAACCTACAAATAGAATTACCATATGACCCAGGAAATACTCCTTGACATTTCCCCAAAGAATAAGGAAATAGTCAGAGAGACACTTGTGTTTCTATGTTTGTTACAGCAGTATTTACAATTGCTACAATGTGGAATTTGTCTAAATGCCCAAGAACTATGATGCCATTGAAGAAATGTGACAATTATACACTATGGAATACTACCTTTCTCTAAAGAACAGTGAGACCCTGTCATTTGACACAAAGTAGATAAATATAGAAGATTTAATGCTAAGTGAAACAAGTCAGACTATGGAAGACAACTATTATATATCTCTCCTCAATATATACTGAATGTCTACACTCTATGTCAGAAATTAAATTATTTGAAGATTTAATAGAACAGAAGGTAATAAAATACTTTGATTATTCAATGTACACAAACTGAGGCACAAAATAATTGAAAATATTGTACAAAATTACCTTCATCCTATGGGTATACAGTGTATATGAAACATCAAGGCATTTTATTTTAGACTTAAGTCCCATAATATTAGATAAAAATTTGAAAAAAAGTACAATTATTACAATACAGAACTTCTGGGATATAGTAAAAACAGTATTAAAAGAGAAGTTTACAGTAACTGGTACTCATAAGAAATAATAAATAAACACTCTAAATGAATAACCTAATGATGCATCTTAAAGAGCTAGAAGACCAAGTTAAAGCTAAACCAAAAAGAAACATAAAAAATGAAATATTAAAGGTCAGAGCAGAGGGGAACAGCAGATGATATGGCAGTAATGTCACTGGAGTACCACATGGCCAACTGTGATTCAAGTCCCAGACATGATGGCTTGAAAATCATGCTCAGCTCATGTGCATGTTTGCCTAAGATCCCAGGAGGAGAACAGAGAAGAGACTGTAGTGTTGTCTTCCCCCTCAGGGGATGATTTCTCACTTTCCTTCTCACTGACTCTGTCTTTGTCTCTGTCTCTCTCTCTCCAGAGAATGCACATGCCCTAAGGCAAAAACGTGTGTTTGTGTGTGTATTAGAGTGAAATTAATAAAATACAGAACAAAAGAGTAATACAAAAATAAATAATCCACAAAACAAACATCTGGTTCTTTGAAAGGATAAGCTAAATTAACAAACCATTACCTAGATTAGCTAAGAAAAAGAGAAAGAAGACCCAGATAAATAAAATCAGAAATAAAAATGAGATTACAATGAATATCAAAGAAATAAGAAAGATCAGTAGGGATTACTATTAATGACTATATGTAATAAGGTAGAAAATAGAGAAAAGGTGAACAAGTTTCTTGACACACACAGCATAACTAGATTGAATCAGGAACATACAGAACATACAGAAAGTCTGAATAGCTCAGTAACAACGACCATCAAATATTCTCCCAATAAAGAAAAGCCCAGGACCAGATGGCTTCTGTGCCAAATGCTACAAAGCTTTTAAATAAAAATTAACAGCAATTCTCTTAAAAGTATTCCAAAAGATCAACAAAAGCTCATTTATTTTATGAAGCCATCACCATCTTGATATCAGAAGTAGACAAAAGCACACACACACAAACTACAAATCAATGTATATAATGAAATGGATGTAAAAATTCTCAAAAATAAAAAAACTAGCAAACTAAATCAAACAAGATATTAAAAATATTATACACAATGGGACCAGCAGATAATGTAATGGTTACATTGCTGGACTCCCATGTAGTTGACCATGGTTAAGGTCCCAGACCTAGCAGCTTAAATCTCATACCAGACGTGTGCATGTGTGCCCAAAATCCCAAGTGGAGAATGGAAGAGAAGGGATTATGATATGGCCATTCCCCCTCAGGTGGGGGTAATTTCTTATTTACTATCTCTCTGTTTCTCCAGTGAGCACACGTGCCCTATAGAAAAAAAAACTCTCTTAAAAAATAAAAGTACACACCATAACCAAGTAGGATCTGTCCAAGGGATCCAAGGATGTATCAACATACATGAAAGACAAAATGTAATATGACACATAAACAGAAGGAAAGATAAAATAATAAGATTATACCAACTGATGTATAAAAAGCATTTCAAAAAGTACATTTCTTCATAATAAAGACTCAAAAGAAAATAGATATGGAAAGTCAATTTCTTATTGCATTAAAGTCATAAATGACAATTCCACAGCTAACAAAACAGCATAGTACTGGCACAGAGACACATATATTAATGTAACAGAATAGAGAATCCAGAAATAAACTTAATAACATACACTCACTGTGCATTCACTGGAGAGAGAGAAAGTGAGAAATCACCTTCCAGGGGAGCTGGCCTCTCTGCAATCCCTTCTCTTCCATTTTCCTCTTGGGACCTTGGGCATGCACACACATGTGCCCAGAGTGAATTTTAAGCCACTGGGTCTGGGATTTGAACCAGAGTTGACTGTGTGAGAGTTAAACGACATAACCATCAACTCATAGCAAGGGATTATTAGAATAAAACATTTTGAAAGCTATCTTTGAAGGCTTAATAAGAAGTTATGTTCTAATCTTTACACGAGGACTGTATATTCTTTAACTCTCATTACCATGTAATGTCAGTTATGTTTTGTAGTTCCTATGTTAAAGAAGACTTTAGAGTGTATCCCCAAAGTGTGAGCTTAAAATACATGACCACTGTATTAAAATCAGCAATCTTGGTTCCAGCAAAGGCCACAAAAGTGATGTCTGGAAATGTCTTTTTCTATTTGTATAAATATGGACCGTTGAAGGAATTTGACTTTTCATTAAAAGTATTTTTAATTAATTGGGCCAGCTTTTTAAAAATATTTTTTATTTCAATTTATTTTATACACTCAGTCACATATGGCACTTAGCTTGCAAAGTGAATATTCCAACACATATACATTTCTCACCAATCCAGTTGAGAATACTATAGACATGATGATGCTATATTTAAAACACGGTAAACATTCTTCTATTGTGGTTTGTACCTTTATAAATCAGATAGAAATGAAGAAGACATAAACTTTGCATCTCAGTATAAATAATCCAGTTTATTTGAATTTGATTTTTTTTTTTTTTCACAAAACCCAAACTCTTCATTAGAATCATGTTCCTCTGCTTAACAGTTTAGGTAACAATTTGCCCATTTCGTGGTTTGAGATTATCATTTTTTTAAAGTGTCAGTTTTTATTTTTTTTGGAGAGATTTTCACTGTAGGGCGCGTGCGCTCGCCAGACAGACAGACAGAGAGAAACATAGAGACAGAAAGTGAGAAATCACCCCCCAGGGGGGATGGTCACGCTGCAATCCCTTCTCCTCCATTCTCCTCTCGGGATCTTGGGCACGCACGCACACGCGCCCGGCGTGAGTTTTAAGCCACCGGGTCCGGGACACGAATCGCAGTCGACTACGTGGGAGTCCAGCGACATAGCCATTACGCTAACTGCTGGTTCCCCCCAAAGTGTCAGTGTTTTAAAATAGCATTCATTTGACATGTTTTTATGATGGAGTGCTCTTTTGTTACATAATTTCAACTTGGATTCTTCCTGTTTGAATTTGTTTCCATACTTTCAGGAAGAATACTAAACATTTGAGTCCTGTATGATACTATTAAACTAATATTTGCAAAAATTAAAAAAAAATATGTCCATTGTCTTACATAGTTGCCTCTTTTGTGGTTCTGAGTTTTGTTTAAAGATCTGCTCTGTCAACAAATGTCAAATATATAATACAATATTATATTATAATTAATTATAGTTGCTCTTTGTCAGTACATTAGATTTCTAGAATTTATTTATTCTGTGTAACTAAAACTTTGTGCCCTATGATGAATATCAGCTTTCTTTGGGTGTAATTTTTATATAAATATACACACACATATATGTATATAAGCCTGTAACTATCATTCACAATCAAAGCATATAACATTTCTACCACTCCAAGATATGCTGTTTTAGTCACTATGTTTACAGTATTACTGAAAAATTCTCCTACTAAATTTTAAAGTATTTTGCATTTTTGAGAGGGCAATATACGAAAATATACTTGTTTTGTTCATTTTTTTATCCTCAATACAGAAAAGGTGCAGAGGGGCTAATTAATAAAAATTGGTTAAATAATAAATTTTGAATTCATAAACACATCTCCATTGCATTTAATTTTATATTTAATTTGGGATCAATTTCAGAATGTATATTATAGCCAATCCCCCCATAACTCTGTAACTTAATCTTATCTGGTGGCTTCCTCAATTTATTATGAGAGAGGTTCTTATTCCAATGGGGAATAATCTCACCTATAAGTAGAGTTTTGGAGGACTAGGGAATGCCTCCTGATCAGATTCACTTGATAGCACTATAATTTCTCATCACGCACATCAACCCTGTTCTCTTCTCCGTCACAAGCCATAGCGGCAGTCACACACTGATGACCATTCAACCCCCTCCGTGGCAATCCTTTGCCATTTTCTATGATTTTGGCAGGTCAGCATGAGAAAGGCCTAGAATCCAACAATAGGGGCACTATTATATAACTACCATCTTGTCAAAATTATTCAAAAATTTTAAAGAATTTTACAAGGAACAGGCCAGAAAAAAATAGCCAATTAGAGAACTAAATATATTTGTAAGGAATGATGATTAACTTCAGGTTTGTTACACATTTCCAAATTCCTACAAGTAAAACACCATCTAAACCTAGAGGTGCATAAGTGTGTCTTAAAACACAAAACCAAGAAGACTGCTTTTTCAACTATGAGAATGTCACCTTGGGAGATATTACTTGAGTTCAAATAGATAAAACTCCTGGCACTTCATTATGTCTCTTCTACTTATGTGCCAAGAGAGAATAACTAATAGGGAGAGAAAAAAAAGGTTTTATATTTGCAGGTCATTATGAAAAATGGAATTCATTCATACAACAGAGTGTGTGATTACTTATGTGGACACTAGGTAGAGTTAATGGGCCTCTGAAACCTATTTTATCAGTCACTATAAGGTAAAAATTGAAACTCTCATCACCACTAAATACTCAAATGAATACTATGGTTACTAATTCTAAAAAGGAAAATTACCACATTTATCGCTGTGTGCTGAGAAGAAAGAAAAAAAATAATGAAAAAAATGAATGTAGTTTTCCATATATGAGGACAAACTCTATATTTTAGTTTGCTTTATATCCACAGTATCTAGTGTAACAGTGCAAATAAATATGTATATATGTTTCCTCCTGCAAGCTTTGCAATGATTTTACTTAAGGGTAGTTTGATGATAAGGTAGTCTTTTCCAACTTGTTCTATAAATATTAGTCAGGAACTAAAATTAAATCTCAAAAGTTTAAAATAATTTTTATTTTTAAAAATTGGACAAATTTTACTTGGAAATAAATACATAATGTCCATTTATAGTATATTCTGCTTTTATTCTTCAAATTTTCCATTTTTGCAGTGTCTTTACAGAGGACTTCATAGCTCATCTTTCCTCAAATTGCCTTTTTAAATCTCTTACAGAGCAGTTAGTTACATGGACAGCTGGTGAGCACTCCCAAAGAATTAAGTTTAGTACATATTATTTTGTTTCACCATGTTAATACTGTATGCATGAAAAAAATATGAAGATCAATTATAGCCATTATAAACAAACCATGGGTAATGTCTTTCACACAGTTAGAAAAATTTATATTAAAACCGAATTTGCAAAATGCAAACTGAATTACTATCAGGTATGAAAACCGACTGCCATGTATTGACCCAAATCAACAGCAACTTTCCTACGAGTTTAATCCAGGTGTTAATCAATGCTGACTTTTCAGTGGCAATCGCTGGATCGTAAGCCTGTATCATAAATACATCACGCTACTGGATAGCTGATGTGTCTTTGCTGTTAGAAAATAAGCAAAAAAGAAAAGCCTATGTCTTTCTTTTAAACTGTGTTTTTTAAAATTTATTTCTTCAATGAGTAGGAGATACAGAGAAAGACAGAAAGGAAGACAGAGTGAAACAACAACCCCCACAGATTTCTGATACCAAAACCAAGCTCCAGCTTCAGCTAACCAAGTTCATGGGCACGTGTGTGCATGCTTTACTCAGAGAGGTCTTCTCTGGGCAAGAACTTGAAACTTTCCTATGTGGGTCAGGCTCAAAGAGCATTAGAATCATGTGCTACATATCTATGTTTTAGTCGACAGACCTCATGTATGACAATAGTACCCTAATATTATACCATACAGCTGAGGCGTGTAGGCTACACCATCTAGGTTTGTGTAAGTATACCCTATGATAATTTGCACAAGCCAACACCACTTAACAATGCATTTCTCAGAGCATATCCCCATCATTAAGCAATACATGCAACAAACAGACAGACAGATATAATCAACTGACTGTTACTGTATCTAAAATGTACCAAGTAAAAATCTGTGGTTGAACTAAAGATTTTCTCTAGGCACATGTTCTTTTTGTTTGTGGGTTTTCCTTCTTTGATAGAGTTGAAGTAGGAATTCTGGAAGCAGCTGAAGATTGTTTTTCTTCTAGATAAAGATTTCTACATACAATTACCTCTGTTTATCCATAGAAAATATATCCCAACCCTCAGTGCATGTTTGAAATTGTGAATTTTAGCAAAACTTATATACATGTATCTACACACACATACATATCTATGTATCCACGAGTATGTATATACATATATGTACATAGATATTGCTGTACACATATATAAACATTGATTTATAAACATAAATGTATATGGGGATATATCTCCTATGGATAACTGGGGACAATTGTATGTAGAAATCTTATATGTGTGTGTGTGTGTTTGTATTTTACAATGTGTTATATATATATATATATATATATATATATATGTTTTGTTTTGGGTTTTCTTGGGAGAGGTATTTGCTATAGGGCGCATGCGCTCGCCAGACAGAGACACAGAAAGTGAGAAATCACCCCCCAGGGGGGATGGTCATGCTGCAATCCCTTCTCCTCCATTCTCCTCTGGGGATCTTGGGCACACACGCACACGCGCCCAGCATGAGTTTAAGCTGCTGGGTCT
>NW_006160223.1:434292-452454 GCF_000334495.1 Tupaia belangeri chinensis
TAAGAATTTATGATAAAGTTTATAAATTAGACAAAGTAAGAAATTAATAATAATAAGTTATAATAAAATTGATCAGCAATAAAAGTTACATAAATGCAATTTTTCTCTTTCTTAAACTATCTCATTGCATTGTACTTACCCTCCTCTTAGGATAATGTGAGATGGTAACATGCCTACCTGATGAGACGAATGCTAGAGGCATTTTGCTGTAGCATTATTCTCTGATGCTGTGATGGTAGGTCTAATAAGAGGTGGCTACAAATTGATTAAAGGACCAGCAGTATATACTACATGGATACACAGGGGAAAAGGGACATTTACTTCCCCTGGTGGGACGGTGTGAAATTTTAGCATGTTACTTAGAACAATGTGCAGTTTTAACTTATGGATTGTTTATTTCTAGATTTCTCTATTTAATATTTTTAGACTACAGATGACAAAAGGTAATTGAAACCACAGAAAGCAAACCCACAGATAAGGGGAGACTACTATATGTTTTTATTTTCTTTTTTTCATTCCAAAGAGATAGTCTAGATATATTATGGCAAACACAAGTAGTTACTAAATAAAGTCTATTAATTTAATGTATAAATAGAATCAGTTCTCCTGCTTAAACGTTTTCTTTATTCTTTAAAATCTCCTTGTGCCTGTTACAGCTAAAATAATCAACTTTTTTAGGCTTTCTTCCAAGCAGCATCATCCTCATGTTAAAAGTTTGAGATTACATCTGTAAATAGCTCTAAATACCCATCCAGCTCTCTCATTTTTAAAATATGATGTGTATGTCTTAAAATTTACCCATTATATGTGTAAAATTCAATAATTTCTAATGAATTTATAGAACTATACAATCATTATAATAATACAGCTCTAGATCATTTCCATCAACCTCTCAGATAGACTTGAGCCTGTATGTAGTCCATTACTGTCCAGTCCTCAGTATAGACATCTGCTCATTGTCCCCATAAAATTGATCTTTTCTGGACACTTCATAAGAATGAGATCATATGACACCTAGTGCATTTTTTGCTTTTATTCAGCATAATGTCTTTGAGGGTTGCCAGTTTTGTAGCATGCACCAGGCATTTGGGTTGTATTTTCCCTTTTATGTATTCTTAAGTTTATTTCTTTCATGAACATAAAAGACAGAAAAACAGAGAGAGGGGGAGAAAGCATCTTCAAAAAGGTCTTGACATAGCAGTCCACTCCCAGCCTCAGCTAGCCCTGGGCTATGTGCCTGTGCAAACCTGCAGATGCATAACCTGGGTGGTCTCTGAACTTGAACCCAGAAACTTACCATTGCTTCACCACTGCACCACCATGTGGCCCCTCTCATTATTGATTAGTATTCCACTCCTCAGGTCTACATGTTTTGTTTTTCCATTCATCGGTTGATAAACTTTCATATTGTTTGCAGTGTTTAGCTCTATGAATAATGTATGTCTCAATTTGCTTGGGTATACACCTAGGAGTGGAATTTCTGGGATATCTGATAAGCATACATACAATTTTTTAGGAATCTGTCAAATTGTCTTTCAAACTGCTGTGCAATATTCCCAACAGCAATGCAAGAGAGCTCTTGTCAATCCAAATATTTGCCAACATTTGACTTTTTTTATTTATTATTATTACAACTCTTCTTATAGATATGTAGAGGCATCTCAGTGTGGTTTGATAATGCATTTTTTAATTTCCTGCCTATTTTTATAACCAAGTTGTTTGCTTTATTAATATTCAATTTTGATTTTGAACATGCATTCCTTATATAAAATTATGTGTAAAATATAAGGCTTGAAAATATTTTCTCCCTGCCTTACATTCTCTTAGGAATGCTGGGTGTATCAATTTCTTCTTTTTTGGACTATGCTCTCAATGTCATACTTACAAACCTTTGTCTAAACCAAAGTGAAATATTCTATTGCAGCCTTCCTTTAAGAGTTTATAATGGTAACTCTAACATTTAGGTTTTACCTATAATATGCTCTGAATCATTATTTTTCTGTATTGGTTTTATAGTGTTATTATAAAGGATCTACAATCACCTCTTCAAAAATGGTGTACAATTTCCCCATCACCACTTGTTGAAAATATCATCTTTTCCAGATTGAAATACCTTGTTAGCTTAATTTTGTAAATCAATTGACCATAAATCTAATGGCTTACTGTTTTGGCTATAAATTCTATTTCATTGACTTATATGTCTATCTTCATGATAATATCACAAAATTCTTGATAACTGTTAACTTTATAGTAAATTTAAAAGATCTTAAACTGATAATTCAATTTTATACATCTAGTCATGTTTTCTAATCCATATTAACCTAGCTTCAATTATTTGGATAATTGGTCATCCTTGAGCTTGCAATCTGCCTGCCTCAGCTTTTTGGATTCACTGGAATTACAGGTCCATATCACTGTGCCCAACCTTTAGGCTGCACTGGAAATTGAACCTGAGACACCTATGTGGTCCCAGGATGCAAACCACAGTGTCTAAGCAATAAATACCAGTGCAACTGGACCTAGCAGATCTTTTTAAAGAACTTACATTTACTTAGACCAGCGGATGGCATAATGGTTATACACTCCTGGATTCCCATGCCACCAACCACAGTTCAAATCCTAGACTTGGAAGCTTGAAACTCACACTAGGCCCAAAATCCTCAGAAGAGAAAGAAAGAGAAGAGATTGCAATGTGGCAATCTACCTTGGGGGTTGATTTCTCACTTTCTGTCTCTCTGGTAAGCTCAAACATCCTATATCAAAAATTTCTCTCTGGGACCAGCAATTAGCGTAATGGCTATGTTGCTGGACTCCCATGTAGTCAACTGCGGTTCTAATCCCGGACCCAGTGGCTGAAACTCACGCCGGGCATTTGTGCATGCATGCCCAAGATCCCGAGAAGAGAATGGAGGAGAAGGGATTGAGGCGTGACCATCCCCTCTAGGGGGGGTGATTTCTCGCTTTCTGTCTCTCTCTTCCTTGTGAGCACACATGCCCAATAAGAAAAAAACCTCTCCAGAAAAAAAAATTATCTCTAAAAGAAAAAAGTAATAATAATAATAAAAAACAAAACAAAACAAAATAATTTACATTTTGTTTTATTTATTTCCATTCTAAGCTTGTTTATTTCCTTCCTTCTCGATTTGAACTAGTTTGCTTTTCTATTTTCTAGTTTATTAGGTTTAGCCAGGGATATTAATTTGAGAACATTTCTTTTTGTAAAATAGACATAAAAAGTATAACATCACCTGTAAGTTTTATTATAGATGCATCCCATGAATGTAGATCTGTTGAGTTTTTTTTTTTTTTTTTTTTAATTTGCCAGATATGTGTGCTCACCAGAGAATGAGAAGGAGAAGAAAAAGAAAGCACTTCTCAATGAAGGATGGTCATGGTTTGATTCCTTCTCTTTCATTTCTCCCTTCCACTTGAATTTGAGGCATGCACACAAAGAGACCTTGGATGTTTTTGAAGCCTCCGGGGCCAGATTCAAATTGTTTAGGTGTTTCTATGGGAGCTGGCTTCCTGTATCATTGGCTAGAGTGCCAACTTCTCATGGTGGATTTTAGTTTTCATTCAGTTCAATATATTTTAGTATTCTTTATAACCTCTTCTTTGAGTTAGGGCTAATTTACAAGTGTACTTTTAAGTCTTGACATATTTTATTGAATTCTCAAATTTATTTATGCATTCGTTTTGTAGTTTAATATAATCTTATTTTTAAATTTTTATTTTAAAATTTCTTATTATTATAGTTATTTTATATATTCTTCATTATATATCATTTAGCTTTCAAAGAGAATTTACCCAATATGAAATACACCTCAGACCAGTCCACTTGAGAATACTATACATGATATCATCCACAGATAATAAACCATTACTATGTCGCACAAATTTCTTGCTTCTCTAGTTTTATTAGAGAATATATTCATTTATCTTGTATGAGAATAAATCCCATTCACTTTTATTTTAGTAACATATTGAGTCATCGGAAAATCATGTTGCATTTTTGCATTAAAAAAAGAGAAAAGTACGTCATAACTTTCTTGACGACCTAAAAGATGTTGCAAAATATCAGAAAACTGTGATGTTCTTTGTGGTATTCTAAAGAAAAAAAAAAAACAAAACATTTATGCTACTTCATACATAAATTGAGGAAAAGGCAAAAAAGACTAAAAATTACATAGTATGCCAATTTAAAATATATATCCAATCTAAAAAAAAAAACCAATCTATTCAAAGTTTAAACACTCAAACATTAGAGTTAAAATACAATTATTCTGTAATTTTATAATTATAAATGTCTGTTCAGCAATGTCTTAAGCAACAAATAATTTTAAAAATGCAAACTCCTGGGGCCAAAAGATTGTGTCGTAATTAAGACACTGAATTCCCATATGGCCGACAGCAGTTCAAGCCCTAGACTTGTTGGCTTGAAAATCACACCAGGTGTGTGTGTGTGCATGCCCAAAATCCCAAGAGGAGAAGGGAAAAGAAGGGATTCTAGCATGGTCATTCCCCTCTGAGGTGACTTCTCACTTTCCCTCTCTCTGTCTCTGTCTTCCTCTCCCTGTCTTTGGGGACTATATGTGTCTTATGACAAAAACCTAAAAGGTAAAAGATAAAATAACGTTCCTCTTTAAGAATTAAGACATGTACATGCAAAATTATACATAATGTTTTATTTGAGCAGATTTTCTGAATAAATCTTACATAAAACCTACTGAGTGGTTGAAAATAGGTTGACTATGATTTTAACAATAAATCACATGATATCATGGTTAGATAATGAAAGGTGAATGAAAAAAGCAAGAAGTCTTTCTATTTTCATGTCTATGAAAGAGAAATAAGTAAAATATTTATGTAAATCAGTGATTGCTTGACACTAACAAAATTGAGACTATGACCTAAAATAAATATGTCTCGTTCATTTGAAATATAATCCTTATCTATTATTTTATTGAAGAATGTTATCTGAATTATTTTGATTTATCTTGATTACTATTTGAAAGATATTTTCTTTAATCATAGAGAAAGAATAACAGTCACGTGAGCAACTATTGCACCACGTGTCAAATAAAAACATTCAGAAAAGTTTTAAAAGAAAAAGAAATCTGTCTATGGACAGAAAGAAAAATTATAGGAAAATCAAAAAGACTAGAAAATGCTGAGCAAGAATAGAAGCAAGCACAGAAACTTTGTAGGTAGAATCATAGCCCATTTCCATGTCCGAGGATAAAGAATCCAGTTACTATAGGATCACCTGTATCTTGAATATTTACACTCACAAGGGGGTTATAGAGCAAGTCCTATTCATAGTCAAGTCCAACCAGCCTTAACTTATACCAAAATAGAAAATCCCATAGGCTAAAGAGTGTGAGGGCCAGAGGTCCTATCTTTTTTTTTAAGTTTATTTATTTATTTCTTCCACAAGCAAGAGAAACAGAAAGGGAATGAAAAGGAGAGAGAGAAAGAGAGCACCTTTGATAAGGTTTTAATACTGCAATCCACCCTCAAACTTCAGCCAACTGCAGCCCTGGATCATGGGCACACAAGTGACCTCCTTAGGGAGGTCTTCGCGCTTGAATTGGCAACTCCCACACGAGATTGCCTCACAGAGTGTGGCATTTGCCGCTATATCTTAGTTGGCCTACACACAAGCGTAATTTAAACTATCTTGTTTAAACTGAAAACCTAGATTTTGGAGTACTCTAAACCTTTTTAGGTAGTCATAAACTGTTGCTACACCTAAATGCAGTTTCCTTTCCTTCATCATAAGGCATCCCTGTTCAGTAGCCCCTTTAGGATCAATCATAGCAGGCCAATGGAAGATGCGTAGGCTTATCAGTTCACAAATGATCTGTAAATTAATAAAAATAATATAAATAAAACTAAAGAGGAAGCATAATGAAAGAAAACTGAACTGAGAATAAGTTCTGTGTTCTAGCTTTATTCTGCTAACAACAAACTATGACCTTAACACATTGATTTAAAGTGTTCTGGATTCTATTCATTGACCAGTAAAGTAGCCTAGGTAGACTAAAGACAAAGTAACATCACATCTAGTTCAACTTTTCTGGGATTTAATGAATTTTTACCATCTCTGTAAATACACATGCCACGCGTGCACGCATACACACACCCTGCCTTATACAATTGATGCTATTTCCTTAAAAAGTATTGCTCTAAGTTTATTTGTATAGAAATAATAGTATTTGCATATCATACATTTTTACCATTATTTTGTATTTAATACAAATTATACAATTATAAAATTCAAAATATATTTTAAATTAACCAGTACATAAAACATTGTTTATTGACTGAAAATGGAATACTTCTTAAAATTGTCATTATGCCAAATATCCAGGCATCTATGTATGTTTCCTTAATTTTCAGGAGTCTTTCATTGACAACATTTTTACTTAAATAATTTAATTTTAATGTAATGTTATGGAAATAGTAAAACGGAAGTTATAATTTTGAAATATACCTATAAACATTTTACCCCATAAAGATGCTGAAAGACAAATGGCAAGATGCTTTCAAAGAGTTGTATTTTTATCTGCAAAACTTGGCAAACTGCTGCAATATTTGAGAACGGTGATTTAATACCATTCATACGACTTTAGAAGTCATAATCATATTAAAAATCTTGTTTTCAAAAGAAGTTTTGTAAAGAATAAATTATATATATTTAACTCAATTATTTTTACGTTTTCATATTGAATTATAATTATTCATCCTTGTAAATGGAATAGTTTATTTTTTATACTGTTGTTTTTCAGCACACATTTTTTAAAGTGATAATTCAATTCAAAAATATGACAGAGTTTTCCAAACATCAATAATAAATCCTGTGAATAGATGCTGGAAGCAACACAGAAAAATCACTGGGTTTTTGAATTAGAAATCCTGACCTTGTGTTTTGCTATTTAGTAGTTTTGTAGTTTTTGTCAAATCACAATCTATGAGCCTCGTAGTCTTCATAAGTAATATGAATGAGTAGGATAAGAATACTGGTCTTGTTATTTAGGAGTTTATATTAAATGAGAAATAACATTTTACAAATTAGGGAACTCTGTGTTAATGTCTTACTATCTTTTTTTTGGGGGGGAGAAGTTTTTTTTTGGCTATAGGACATATGCACTTGCCAGACAGAGAGACAGAAAGCGAGAAATTACCCCCCAGAGGGGGATAGTCATGCTGCAATCCCTTCTCCTCCGTTCTCCTCCCGGGAAATTGGGCACGCATGCACACCTGCCTGGCGTGAGTTTTAAGCCACTGGGTCCGGGACGCGAACCGCGGTCGACTACATGGGAGTCTAGTGACATAGCCATTACGCCAACTGCTGGTCACAATATCTTATTATCTTGAAGTCCTTTGGCTGAAGTTTTCCTTTAAATTATATTTTTCATATTGATTTATATCTTTACACCTCATATGCTCATTGCTTTTTGTTTTGTTTCAAATCAAAGTTTCATATTAAAAAATTTTAATTGGAGGTTTAATTCAATTAGTTTCTAGATGATTCTCTGCAGGTAGGTGTCATGTATTAGAAAGAATACTTAAGAATTGGAGAACAGACTCAATTTATGCCTTTGTTCTGCTCCTGAATAATTCATTAGAGTGTTTTTGGGAAAAAATCACTCTTCTGGGTATTATTCGTCCCTGAATAAGAAAAGGACAATTGCAGACAAAAATGCCCAGAATTTAATCAGGTCTTTTACAATACATACTTCTTGACTATAACAACATTAATTTTCATATAATTTCTGTGACTATCTCACTATTCAGTTACAAATTCCTATTACACATATGCTGAGGATCCAATGAGAGTCTATGGCTTACACCTTTGCAGTAGAATGGGGCCAATTTTGGAATGGGCAATGGCTCGGTATGGAGCCAGTAGCAATCAAAGTCTCTAGGAATACTCCAAAGAGATGCAATTGCTCAATTCTTATTTCAATGTTGTGCTAGAAAAGAGGCCATGAAGTATTCTTTATACAATCCCAAATCTGATGTCCAGTGCTATTGTAGTCAATAACATTTTGCTTGTTACACATTCATGTGTCACCCATTTATTGGGATAACTTTGTATTGGCTATACCCAAAATGTTAAATGAAGATTAATCATTTCCATTTCATGAAATATACTATGATAGGCCACATTCTGCACAAATGGCAAGAATATAGAGAATACTCAAAGCAGAACACTGTGATCTGTCCCTGTCCCAGTGTTAGAACCATCTCAGCTATTAAGATCAAGTAGAGTTTATGTTTCTCATTCTTGTTTATGTCCATAGCATGTGGTGATCTGATAATCCTTTCTAATATCAACACCAAGAATCTTACTGTTTTATTAAAATTTCCAACAGTAAAATGAATGGTCAATTGGACAGATATCTTGACTCTCTCCCAGTAAACCTTGTGCCAAATGTACTTGCTGACTTACTTATAAAATATTTTTCTCATGACAATGCTTTAAAAAATGATAAATTATTATGTCAAAAGTAACAAAGTAGAGAAATAAGTTCATGGTTTGACTTGCAAAAAATTCAAAATTTTATTTTCTCTTACATAGAAACTGCTTGAAGATATTTAATGAAAATTCACTCTCTCACCTATTCATTGAACAAATATTTATTGAGAGCCTTCTATAACAGTAATAGCACTGGTCTATACTAAAACAAATCAGTTCTATGACTGCAAGATGCCTATACTCTAGAGGAAGACAGGAAATAAACTTATAAAAATATACAATAAAATCCCCAAAAATGATATTTGCTGTGAAGAGAGTGATGGAAAAAACTATTTCGGAAAGTGTGGTCTGAGAAGGCATTGGTGGTGTTTCAGTTCAACAGAGCTCCAAATAAAAAGGAGTCAACTTTTTTGGTTTATTCAAGCATTTTCAAGGGCACTTCTGAACTAAGGTGAAATTTGAAGAATTCATTCAATAAATATTTATTGCATATACTTTCTTCATGCAGCATTCTTTATGAATATTGGATTCATTTTTATTGATCAGGATTTTATATCTTGAACTTTTCTTATCCAGCAATAGTAGGTAATACTTTTCTTTATACTGTAAGTTTTATGAATGTTGGATTCTATATTCTTTATGATCAGGATTATAGGCCTTGAATCATTTTCACTCCAGCAACAGCAGATGATACTTGAGGGAAGAGGTTTCAGCTTTAGCTCAAAAAAGTACAAATTTTTCTACATTATAGTTGTGAAGTTTCTTTCATTTAAGTACACTTTGGTTATTATTTTCTAATGGTGGTCGTCATCATTGTTCTGTTTTTAACTGACATCTTACTCTTCAATGGTATTTTATACAAATAATGTCTGTTTTAGTTGGCTTTGTCTCCCCTATCTTACCAAGCTTGTAAAAGACATGTTTACCCTCCATTGCCTACTTCTTCCTCACAATGGAATGTTTCATGCCTCCCAGTTCTTGCTCTGTGCATTTTCCCAGACTCCTCCCTTAGTCTTCTGCCTAGACAGGGATCTGATACAACACACCATGTGTCAGAACTGTTTTCAGTCTTTCCCACATAAAATGAGCCCTTCTCTTCTTTCAGGGACTTAGATGATGTTATTTCTATTCTAATGCCAACTAGATCTTACAAACTTACTCACTCTTTGAAATATTCCTGTCTGAAATTGGTTCTAATTACATATAATTGTCATCATCCTTATAATCACCATCATCACCATTATGTCCAACATCTCTTAGTATGAAACTTTATTACTGCCATTCTGCTCAAGAATTTGTTCTTGATTGAGGTAAAATATCCTTGACTTTCACTAGCCTTTATAATTTAGCTAGTACTAGCCATGTATTGATGATAATTGAATCTCATTTGAGGCCTGTGAGCATAAGTAGTAACCTGTCAAAACATCCTAGAAGTGTAGGACTATGTGGCCATTTTTAAAAATGTACATATGTTTATGAATCTGATACAACACACCATGTATCAAATCAAAGAATACATGACTGCTACATTTGCAGTGACCTCTGCTTTTTATTTGCAATTACTTTTATCTACTTAACCATCTATCATTAAACAGGACTTCCCATGGTCTATACCTGAGAAAACTAAAAATAAACAAAAAAACAAAAACCAAACAAACAAACAAAAACTTCAGAATTTAGCTTGGAGACATAAAATTCTGGATCTTCCTACTCCATAACCATGGATTAAAAGCTACTTTCGAAAGCTAGCAGATCACATAGAGGTTAAGGCCCTGGATTCTCACATGGTCAACTGCAATTTCAGTCCTAGACCTGGGAGTTTGAAAATCATGTCTAGTGTGTGAAAATTCCAAGAGGAGAATGGAAGATTTAGAGGATTGTAATATGGCCATCCATCCCCACCCTCCTGCCCTGGGGGTGATTTCTAACTTTCACTCTCTAGTTCTCTCTATGAAGAGTACATACACTTTATGGCAAAAATACTTTTGAAACAAACAAAAATCTTTTGAAATACAATGGACAAGGCACCAGCAGTTGGTGTAACGGCTATGTCACTGGACTTTCATGTAGTCGACCATGGTTCAAGTCCTGGACCCAGAGGCTTAAACTCACTCTCTCTGTCTTTCAACCCTGTAGCAAAAACCTCTCTAAAAAAAAAAAGAAAAAGAAAAAGAAAAAAAAAGAAAAAAGAAAAAAAAAAAGAAAGAGAGAAAGAAAAGAGATATAATGGACTGACCAGCAGATGGTGTAATGGTTACATCACTGGACTACCACATAGTCAACTGTGGTTCATGCCCCAGACCTGGTGGCTTAAACTCATGCCAGGCACATGCGTGTGTGTGCCCAAATTCCCAAGAGGACAATGGAGGAGAAGGGATTGTGCTGTGGCCATCCCTCCTGAGGGGTAATTTCTCAATTTCTGTCTCCCTGTCACTCTCTGTCTCTCTGGCAAGCACATACACCCTATAACAAAAATCTCTCCAAAAAAAAATACAATAGATAAGGACAGAAAAATATTTAAGAATCCTTGGAAAGTAACAAATAACAAGAGAGCCTGTGAATGACAGAGGGTTCTTTTGAAACATGATTCATCAATTAGATTACTTTAATTTATTAGTAATATAAGACAAAGTAAAAACTGTGTCCTTCACATTCTTAATTATATTCAAACATCTCAGAAACAGGTGCCTCAATTTAATTTATGTGACAATAAGCCTCATATTAATTATATGAGATTTACCAAATCAGGACGTTTAGAACATAAATAGAATGAGTTACTATTTAAACCCAAAACAGGACTAATCTAAAAGTATTCAATGATGTCAGAAGAAAAATAGGCTGAAAGTGAGAAAAAACAAACAAACAAACAAAAAAAAACGAAAGTGACCAGAACCTAGATCTTCTCTGGATTTCTGACCCAATTCATTTAGAATGCCTGTGATAAATAAACGTTGTGGAGTTCCTCTTCACCACTCACTTAGTCACATATCGCATTATAAAAAATTGAAGAAAAGGACAATTTATTGCCTGGTGAGGAGGGGAAAAGGGAGCAGAGAATTGGTAACTAGAATTTTACCCAAGGAGATGTTTGAAATTTCTAATAAAAATTTTGCTGTAGGGGCTGGAAGGTGGCGTGGTGGTTAAGGGAACTGGATTTCCACATGGCTAAACGTGGTTCAAGTACCAGCATCTTGCTTTCTGGCAAGTGCACGCATCCTACAGCAAAAAGCTCTAAAAAAAAAAAAAAAAAAAAAGATTTAAACTTTAAACTATCAACAAAACTGCCCTCAAATTATTTTATGCCTTTAAGAATTCATTGTAAAATAATTATGCATGTGATTTATAGTAATGAAAAGTATATGACTGTCTCATAAGTTAGCCTTCTCAAATTAAAGAAAGGACTTGTCACAGGATAATGTTAATTTTTTATCTTTTTTTTTTTGTGTGGAGAGGTTTTCGCTATAGGGCACGCGTGCTCCCCAGAAAGACAGAGAGAGACAGAGAGACAGAAAGCAAGAAATCACCCTTCCAGGGGGGATGACCATGCCACAATCCCTTCTCCTCCATTCTCCTTGGGCATGCACGCACACGCACCCGGTGTAAGTCTAAGCCACCAGATCTGGCATTCGATCTGTGATAGACTACATGGATGTCCAGTGACATAGCCACTATGCCAACTGCTGGTCCCAATAAAAATTTGTTTTAAACAAAACCCATTTCCTACATGAATGTAAAATAGAAAAAAAAAAAAACTAACAAAGTGTTGATGAACAAAATATTTTATAATACATAGCAATAGCCTCAATCATTGTTATAGACCATCCTTCTTACCTAAGCAATGCCATCACTAGTTCTGTAAGCCTGTATTCTCAGATAAAACTAAAGCTGTATAGTATATAGAACTGTTAATGATAATTCCTCTTAGATAGATGATGGATAAAATGCTAAAATGTTGATAATTCTGGCAAATGGTAAGTGATCTTTTTTTTATATTTAATCACTGTATATCATTACAGTATATAAAATGAATTTTCCCAGCATGACTAAACTATATATTAATCCAGCTCAAGATATTACCATATACATTATGATCAACAGGTGATTTCCCATTTTTATGTCCCTTAAGTGTTTTGCTTCTTTTTTCTCCCTTGATTCCCTTTCTTCCACCCTTGTTCCCATTTCCCACCTTCCTTCCACACTGTCTCTAGTATCTACAGCTGCTCTCCATGGTTTCATACTTTCTAATCTTTCAGATTGGACCATAGAGTGCAGACATTCAATATGTATTAAGTGGGGACATACAATGCTTCTCTTTCATTGTCTTGCTTCACTTAGTATTAAGTCTTCAATATTCATCCAATTTCTATCAAATTCTAGTATCTCATTTTTTATGACTGAATAGTATTCCATAGTGTACAGGTGCCATAATTTTCAATCCATTTATCTGTTATTGGACATCTGGGTCCATGTCTCAGCAAGTATGGTCATTTTTTCCCCCTAACATTTCTTTCAACAATGAAACCCCCTTGGTAAAAAAAAGTATGTGATAGTATTTTTTTGTATACTCCTAAGGGAGAGTAACTCCATATAGATTCAAAGAAGAATACATTTAGCAAATTTATCTTTAGGTTTGTATTTAATTTAAAAGAAAACATCTCTCAGTTATCATTAAGGGTGTTAAATAAATGACACTTTGATTACTGTCTTCTCTTTTGCAATCTACTCACATGAAAAAATGAAAACTATTCCTAAAGCACTACTTTGATCTCTTCCTTTGTAACAAATCTTAAACAACATTCAACTGAACACTGGTAACAACAACAACAACAAAAATGTCTGGCTCCAGAAGATTAAGAATTATCTTCAGAAACACTAACAATAACTCCCAGAAGTACTTTATGAAATACACACACACGCACACACACACACACACACACACAAGATGTAGTATAGTCATGCTTTCAAGACTGGATGAAGAAATAGAAATCCACCTTATATACAGGCACAGGCAACCATGCTGACTGGTAAAAGTTCTGGTGAGGAGGAGAAGGATTGTACTTAAACACAAAAAGGAATTCAATGTTTATGTCTTTTATGCTGACTGAAGGATTTTTTTGCCGTGGCTCAATAGCTTTCAAGGCACATCTTCAGTAGGATAATACCTAGGCATTTTGTTCAGTTAAACCACCTGGGTACCACCATTCTTGTCTCCACCAACTGGTTTTATGACAGTCACAAGAACCTTCTCCTTCTTTTTCTTTTCGATCCTGGATTTAGTGGCTGAGTATTTCCTCTTGTACATAGCCTTCCTGGAATACATGGCAGACCAGGTATATCTGCTGATATCCTGGACTAGGATGGGCCTTCGGCTGCAATGGGACTTCCCCTTCTTGGGCTTTTTAACCTTGCCACTGCCATCAGCTTTCTTGGCTTCAGATTTCTTCTCCTTAATATCCTGCTTTGCAGTCTTTACACCTGCCATCTTCTATAGTCGGAAAGAACAATTTTTATGTCTTTCCAGGGCAGATGAGATTTTGAGTGTGCAAAATTTGGGTGGTTATAACTGAGAATACTGTATTATATATAAGACCTTAAGGAAGTGCAAGCCCAATTAGAAAAAAAAAAAAAGTTTTCACTTACCAATGCAAGAAATTAAGAAAAGGTTGTATTGATTTCATCTTAGGGAAAAAAAATACTTATAATAAATAAAATTACCAAATCTGTGTTTCACTATAAGTGTGGAGTCTAATTTTATACTAACAATACGATCTGAGAAACTTGAAAAGTAGTTACAATTCTAGTGTTCAATAGCCACATATTACTCTTGCCATTGTATTGAATATTGCTGGTCTAGTGTATGAGACAGATAAGTAATATTCAAACTAATCACAGGTGTCTCAGATAAACATATTAATCATTTATTCTAAACACAAACAGATAGAAGTAGGAAATTTTTTCAGAGTTATCTGATTCCAAACAGCTGATAGACAATTGAAGTCAAATATATAAGCCCTTTGCAACTATGCCTCTCAACTTCACCTGCCCAGTTTACCTACTACTGAATCAGGTACACCATGTTTGCTAAAGCACTCCAGCTGTAAGTCTCAGCTTATCATGACTCTGGATTCATTTACATCACATTCAACTCACCCTTGGTTTTTAGAACTAAATTTACCTATTATATTTCCCCATTTTT
Source organism: Tupaia belangeri chinensis (assembly GCF_000334495.1). NCBI lineage: Eukaryota > Metazoa > Chordata > Mammalia > Scandentia > Tupaiidae > Tupaia > Tupaia belangeri. The sequence continues at coordinate 448,974 of NW_006160223.1, forward strand.
TCCTTATGATTTAGTTTATAATTTTATTTTATTTTATTTATTTTTTTAGAATTATTTTATTTTATTTATTCATTCATTTATTTTTTTCAAATTTGACCAGAGGGAGACAGACAGACAGAGAGAGAGAGAGAGAGAGAGAAAGTGAGAAAGCAAGCCACCAGGTCCAGGACCTGAACCGTGGTCAGCCAAGTGGGAGTGTCCAGCACCCTAACCACCACGCCACCTGCTGGTCCCATTTAGTTTATAATTTTATTTAATAGGATTGGTTTTAGTACCAATATCTTATTATCTTCTGGGTTAAGGCAAGAAACTACTTTATGAAATAATAAAATATACATAACACTAAATCAGCAAGAAGAAAAATACAGAAAAAAGGAGAATATTGAGAAAAAGAAAGGAAGAGAGTAAAATAGATAAATGTAGCTCTGTATGGCTCATATACTTGAATATGACATGGAGCATCCTGAATACCAATGTAAGAGAGAAATTATGTCATTTTGATAATCTCCTTTATCTTAATGAAAGAAACCTATTTGTTCTTAAGAATGAAAAAAGTTTCTCTTCACTAAATTAAAATTTTATATGACCTATGGAAATATATAGATATACACACACGTGTGCACACACACACACATACATATACAGACACACACACATACACACTGTCTATTTTTTAAAATAAAATATCTATCCAAATTAGTTTATTTTATAAGCATAATACTAACAAAAATATTTTTCAGGACCAGCAAGTGGCATAATTGTTATGTTGCTGAACTCCACGTAGTCAACCATGGTTTGAGTACTAGACATGATGGCTTAAAACTCATGCCAAGAACGACACGTGTGTGCATGCCCAAAATCCTGAGAGGAGAATAAAGGAGAAGGGATTGTGACATGGCCATGCCTCCTGGGGAGTGATTTCTCACTTTCTGTCTCTCTTTCTCTCCGGTGAGCACACACGCCCTATAGCAAAAATCCCTCTCTTTAAAAAAACAATGTAGGATTAGTTAATTCTCAAAATAAATTTTAATAATAGCGCCTAAATTATTTTATTTTCAAATTATGCAATTACAATCACAGAAACATAACTAATAATTTTATAACTAGAATTTAGAGGGGCAGTATAAAGTTTCCAATATGGTCTCCAATATGTATTAACCTTCATATTTCTTCATTGAGAACATTTAGTGTATACATTTTACATGTTTAAATTTAATGCATTGCAGTTCTCCAATAAGAAGTTCATTCTTACTCAGAATGAGAATAGCAATTTGGATAAACAGATATGTTGTAATATATATTTTCTATAAGGTTAAAGAATAATCTTACTTTCCCCAACTATATGAAAAAGAAGATAAAGTTGTAATGAGAATTTTCTTGTTTTTAATGATTGCCACCTAGGATAAAGCCAAAGTTATCTACATTCAAAGAAACTGAATCAAATTCCTTCAAATCTAGATGTACTATATATCTTTTTGGTAGAGATAAAGTGAACTTATCTATAAGTAGTAAACATTGTGAAATTTTCTTGTGTGAGTTAGATTTTGTAGTTATAATTTTCAAAATAAAATTTTTCTCACTATTTCTTCATTGTAGTAAAATCTGCAAAACATGAAATTTACCATTTTAACTATTAGGTCACCGAGAAAGTCATGACATATTTTTCAATGTTTTTCTATGCAAAAATGTGTCATAACTTTTCTAATAACCTAGTTTTTTTTTTTTTTTAGAGAGGTTTTTGCTATAGGGTGAGTGTGCTCGCCAGACAGACAGAGACAGAGAGACAGAAAGACAGAAATCACTCCCCCAGGGGGATGACCATGCCTCAATCCCTTCTCCTCCATTCTCCTTTTGGGATCTTGGGCATGCACCCACACGTGCCCGGCATGAGTTTTAAGCCACTGGGTCCAGGACGTAAACTGCAGTCGACTACGTGGGAGTCTAGCCACATAGCCATTATGCTAACTGCTGGTTCCTATCCTAATAACCCAATGTTTTTAAATATGTAGCTTCACTTGTGCAACCAAAACCACTAATTTTTCATCATTTCTAACTGAAACTCTGGACCCATTAAACAATAAATTCCTGATATTCCCTCCTTCCTGGTCCTGATAATTAGTCTTACTTTTTGTCTCTAAGAATTTTACTGTTTGAATTTCCTCAAATCAATGAAATCCTGCAATATTTTTCCTTTAGTGTCTATCTTATTTCACCAACATAAAGATTTCATGGTTCATCCATGTTTTAGCATACATCAGAATTTCTTTTCTTTTTACGGCTAAATGATACTACATTGCAGGTATTTACCGCATTTTATTTTTCCATTTATCAATCAAAGGAGATTTGAGTTGTTTCTTTCTTTAGCTTAAGTAATGCTGCTAGGAACACTGGTTTAAAAACGCTTGTTGGGGTTGGCCAGCAAGTGGTGTGGAGTTTAAAATAATGGATGCCACATGGTTTAATTTGTGGTTCGAGTCCTGGACATAAACGCTTGAAAATTTCTCCAGGCATATGTGCAATTGTACCCAATATTCGAGAGGAAAATGGAGGAGAAGGAATTGCATCATGGCCCTCCTCTTTGGGAGATGATTTCTCAATTTTTCCCTCTCCCTTGTGTGAAATTTTCTTGTGTGAGTTAGATCTTATAGTTGTCTGTCTCTGCTTGTCTCTCTCCAGCAAGTGTACACATTTTAAACAAAAACAAAAACAAAAAAATACTTTTTGGAGTTCTTTCTGTCTATTCTGGTAGCAATTCTATGTATCTAGTCTATTCTCTTACTAATAACAAAAAATGCATGACTGCATTCAAAGAAACACTCAACAGAGTGTATTTTGATCACGGTTTGGAGGTGTAAATTCAAGGGACCACAACTGGTGAAGTTTGTCTTCCTGGTAGATTGCAAGGCAAAGGGACTCACAAATCAACAGACAAGAGTGTGAGCAGAGCAGAGCTTGGCTGTCAGTATGTTTCTGACTGTCTCATTCTTGCTCCTTATAAACCCACAAAAATTTGGGATCAGCAGTTAGCGTAATGGCTATGTCGCTGGACTCCCATGTAGTTGACCGCAGTTTGAGTCCCAGACTGGGTGGCTTAAACTCACGCTGGGCACGTATGCATCTATGCCCAAGATCCCAAGAGGAGACTGGAGGAGAAGGTATTGTGGCATGGCCATCCCTTCTGGGGAAGTGATTTCTCACTTTCTATCTCTCTGTCTCTCTCTGTCTTTCTGGCAAGCGCACACGCCCTGTAGCAAAAACATCTCAAAAAATAAAAAAATAAAATAAATAAAATAAAATAAACCCACAAGAATTCAACCATGGGACCCCACACTGATTTCTATTCACTTCACAAATGCCACACTTTTCAACAGTAAAATTGGATTAAATTTCTCTTTAACACCTTCACAATAAAACAGAATTTCAACATATAAATTTTGGGGAGGGGGACACATTCATACTGTAGCATTATGTTTAATTTTCC
>NW_006160223.1:452476-469498 GCF_000334495.1 Tupaia belangeri chinensis
AACAGTTTAGAGTCCCACTGGAAATGGACAAAGCTTCCAATTTGCTCACATCCTTCCAACACTTGCTATGTTTGTTTTGCTTGTTTTAACTGTTATTTATTTATTTATTTTTGGATGATAGTCTTTCTTTTTTTTTTTTGGAGAGGTTTTCGCTATAGGGTGTGTGCGCTTGCCAGATAGACAGAGAGAGACATAGAGACAGAAAGTGAGAAATCACTCCCCAGGGGGGATGGTCACGCCGCAATCCCTTCTCCTCCATTCTCCTCTCGGGATCTTTGGCATGCACGCACACGTGCCCGGCGTGAGTTTTAAGCCACCGGGTCTAGGACGCGAACCACAGTCGACTATGTGGGAGTCCAGCGACATAGCCATTACACCAACTGCTGGTTCCCTGGATGATAGTAATCCCAATGGATATGAAGTGGTACCTGATTTTGGTTTTGATTTTTATTTTCATAATGTTTAGTCTTTTTTTTTTTCATAAGGCTTAGCATCTTTTTATGTGTTTATTGGCACATTCTTTGTATGTTAGTTTTTGTTTAATTTAAAATACTATTTACTTTAACAGGTTTCTTTCTCTCTTCTTTTTTCAGCTTTAGTCCCTACTCCTATAAAGAAGCATTACCATATTTAATATATTCTATAAAACAAATATAACTTTTGCTCTTGAAGTGCTTGATGTTAGCTGTTTGGCATTGCACAGTGCATAAAATGCACTTAGTAAAATAAAATACATGATATAAAAGAGATTACATTGTGTCTGAATGAAAATTTAGACAATGAAACAGTGTGGTTTTTCTTTATGACAGCTCTTATAATGCCACCAAGAGAGTCATTTATCACCTTCAAAATTCACACCAATTTCGTACCAAATGAACTTAAATGTTTTAGTCATATTCTTAATATGATTTCATACACTGTAGGGCAAATTGTTGTTTACTACATGATTAAGGGAAAGGAACTTTGGATTATGAAGATTTAAGTTGCCAGATGTTTTTCTATTCAGCATCATTTTCCAATTTTAAAAGCATCAACACAAACATTTATCTATGGACTGTAGTAATCATAAATAATTTTGACAACACAAAGCTGTGCTTATCTGGCCACGTGGGGGGATAAAATTGCTCTGCTCTGTAAGACTCCACCCAGGTCATCTATGAACAACATACATCACATCTTTCAATCATTTTTGCTCCACTTTGATTCCATAGATTGTTGTTATTATTTTGTTAATCTATATCATGATTTGAATCTCCAGAGAAGAGCTGAGAGCTCTCTCCAGCAAGGCCAGACAAAACATACTGTATTACCGATAAAAAGACTCCTTAAAGTGTCTGGGCATGGGATGACAGTGAGAATTCTGGATTATAGAGTCAATCTTTGTTATATAATGTAGAAATTGGAAAATATATTTCTTCTCTAAAGCTGGAAATGTATGTATGAGGTTATAATCAAGGTTTCTATATAGCAGAAACAAAGAGTTCAGATTGCTATTTGATCGCTGCAGTAAAGAATAATTCAGAAGGAATCTCCTTGGTGATATTAGAGATTGTCTATCGTATTGACGAATCATTTTGGCTCAATTCAAACATCTTTTCTGTGAATTTATGTTAGAACCTGGGTTAGATGCCATTTAAAGTACCTTATGTTATAAAAATTCTGTATTTCTCTGATATGTAATTATCCATATACAATATTCTGATCCAATGTCATGCAGTCAAATGTTTAACCATCAGTGAAACTATGTGCTTCTTTTAGAGAAATAGTACATACTATACTTTGTGAAATTGCCATATCCAACATATTACTAAGCCCAAATTGAATTTACTGTTGGTGAAATGTATTATTATATTTTGAGTAGAATAAATTATTATCGATTCAACTGGATATTGTTCAGTATGAAAATGCTTAATAGAGGTCTCAATTCCTACTTTAAAATACAGTTCTTCCTTAAAAATTGAATGATGTTTCAGAACTGGAACCAGGAAACTTCAAATTTTGCAAGTAGTTTTCCAGGTTTTAAAGATACTCAAGTGTTTGTTCCTGTCCTTTCCATTTTTCATCAGTTTTTGAAGAGGTTTTTGCTTTAGGGCACGTGCACTCACCAGACAGAGAGAGACAGAGAGACAGAAAGCAAGAAATCACCCACAGGGGGGATAGCCAATCCGCAATCCCTTCTCCTCCATTCTCCTCTGGGATCTAGGGCACGCACGCACACGTGCCCTGCGTCAGTTTTAAACCACCAGGTCCAGGACGCAAACCGTGGTGGACTACATGGGAGTCCAGCGACACAGCCATTACACTAACTGCTGGTCCCTTCATCAGTGTTGGTTTTTAGCATCTATCCTGTTCTCTGCAACATCCAAACAATGCTGCCATGATAAAATTATAAATAAGCCTTAAGAAGTGTGGTTGAGGGACCAGCAGTTAGCATAATGGCTATGTCACTGGACTCCCACGTGGTCAACCGCAGTTGGAGTCCAAGACCCAGTGGCTTGAACTCACACTAGGCACGTGTGCATGTGTGTCCAGGATCCCAAGAGGAGAATGAGAAAAAGGAATTGCGGCATGACTATCCCCGTCAGGGGGTGGGGGTGGGTGGTTTCTCGCTTTCTGTCTCTCTGTCTCTCTCTGTCTTTCTGGTGAGCACACACGCCCTATAGCAAAAACCTCTCCAAAAAAAAAAAAAAAGGTGTGGTTGATTGACTACATTTAATATTTGAGCTCTGTAAGTATATCCCCAAATCCACCAGTTACCTAAAATCAGGTGTTTTCTAAAAGAGACCCATTCCCTAACTGTTAATTTGGTGCTTTCATCTTTAAATTATGACATTTAAACATTTTGATATAGCATTTTTGGAGGTTATATTCCATATTTAAGAATTTTAGGAAAAAAAAAACAATATCATCCATTTGCAATTTATTCACCATAAGATTAAAAACAGTTAATAACACTGAAATTCCTAAACTTCTACAGTCAAACTTGTGGACACAAACCTATGCCAAATACCATCTCTTTTATCCATTGCACTTAGTTGATATGTGATGCTGAACTTGGAGGTAGGCACATAGTATATGTTAAACATTTAACAGGAAAAATAATGTGAAGTTCTGTGTTAAAAAAAATGTTCTGGGGGCCAGCAGGTGGCGTGGTGGTTCAGGGCGCTGGACTCCTATATAGTTGACCATAGTTTGAGTCCCAGACCTGACAGCTTGCTCTCTCTCTCTCTCTCTCCCCCCACCCCTCTCTGGTCAAATTAAAAATAAGTTAATTAATTAAATTAAATTAAATAATTCTTTTTAAAAGTTCTGTAATTTTTGCTTTATAAAATTTAAATTTAAAAAGTTGAACTAGAAAAAAAAGGATCATGCTTCTACCAATGTAAGATGATTGCAGAAGACTGGCAGTGAGAAAAAAATGGAAAATAGACTATATCAGAACAAATATGCTCTTATTATTGAGGCTCAGTTTGACCCTATTTTTAAGGGTAAAATAAACTTGATGCACATATTTACCTTTTTGTGAAGCTGTCTTTAGGTTTCTCAACCCATTTATAAGTTTCAAAATTCATTAGAACTTCTAAAGCTTTCTTTAAAAAATAAAAAAAGCTTTCAAAAAGCGGATTAATGGGTCTGTCAGGCATAGTAGTTAATGTGGCTGGATTCTACCTGGCTGACTGTCCAGTTCAAGTTCTAGATCCAATGGCTTGAAAAACATGGTGAGTACATGTGTGTGCATGCTCCAAATCCTAAGAGCAGAATGGCAGAGAAGAGGTTGTGGCATGGCCACCCCCGTAGGTGGTGCTATCTAAATTTCCTTCTCTCGTTGCCTCTGGTGAGCACACATGTCTGGGAGCAAAACATTCCCTACTTTGCTAAACTCACAATCAACTTTCCATAGGACCTACATTTATGCTGCAGCAGTGGAATCCTAGCTCACAAATGTACATTTCCTTTCTTACCCACCAGCCATTTGATCCTCATTGCTTTTTATGATATTAAAACTACAGTTTAGACCCATCCTCTGAAGGGTCAACTTATTTCACTCAGAAAAGTGTTTCAATACTGTTTATTTACATGAATGCGCACCATTGAGTTTTCCAGACCACAGAATAGACTGCTGGGCTAAGAGTACGAAGTCATAATTCACTTTTTTAAAAATAATTTTTATTTAATTGTATTATTATTATTATTAATTTGACCAGAGAGAGAGAGAGGGAAAGTGAGAAAGCAAGCCACCAGGTCTGGGACTGAAACCGTGGTCAGCCATGTGAAAGTCTAGTACCATAACCACCACGCCACATGCCAGCCCTACATTTCACTTTCTTACAGTTTGCTCTAATTGTAGCAATGTTTTAGTACTATAGCAGAGAGAGGCCAATATCCTAACCCAAAAGACTTGATATGCTTCAGCAATCAGAAAGCTGCCCACCTTTTAGTCCACAGAAAACTTATTATATTCATTTATACATTGCAATTGTATGAAATTACTTCAACTTACTAGGTTCTGGAGATACAGAAAAAAACTCTGGAAGGATGTATGATTTAGAAAGCACATACACGTAAGTAGACCTCCATTTAAGAATTGCCACCTATTACGTGCCAGGAAGGCACTAGAGATTGAGTGTGTTTGTGTTCCAGGGAGGGATGGTCCGTTCAACCAGGCTGGAGAGAGAATGGAGGTGCAGGGTGATGAGAGATTTAAAAAGGTCTCATCAAGAACATGACTCTAATCAGAGTCATGGAAAACAAATCAGGGTCCCTCATGTGGATAAAGACAAGTAGGTCATTTGAGGGGAGAAGAAGCCGTGTAAACAAATGGAAGTAACTACTCTTCTCCCTCCCTGTATTTCCCTTGAGCATAATTTCATCTTTATTCTGCCATACACTTCTCTCCAGAATATTCTGACTATTCTTTTCTAACAAGGGACTTTGTACATACCTGCAGAAAAGAACAAGCACATCTTCACAATTTATTACTTATGCCTAAATTCATAATAACAATAAAGCAATAAGATACTAAGAGTTAAAATAATCATTTGCAATTTATTTGCCAGTCACTCTGAGCACTCTCATGTACATATGTGTATCTATATTTTGATACATGTACACAGTCTTCAAAAATTCATGGAAATTCTTGTTTTAAAAAATACACAGACTTTTCAAACTTTTTTGCAACAAAATAAACTTGTATTTGAATTCACTTTCCACAAACTTTTGAAGTGTTTTCGTGTATAAATGTGTGTGTGTGTGTTCAGACACACATGAACACACAGACATACACTTGTCGGTTCATTTCAATATCCTTTGTATTATTTTTAATAATAGAAACTAGCAAAGATATGAAAAGTTAAGTAACATGGTAAATATGACACATTTATTCACAGACATGGCAGGAATTCAAACCTAGGTTTATCTACTTCCAGAAACTGCACTGTTAAAACAATTTGCAACATTGCCATAGAAATAGGCTAAATTTTAAAATCCAATCCATGTTCACAGTTAAGAGGACAGTGTCTCCAATATTTCAGATTATACTTGCAGAGCATGTTTCTACATTTTAAAATTACCCTCAAAGCTTTTACCTGCTGAAACTATCATTTTATGCAGTCTCTCTCTCTCTGTCTCTTTTTTTTTTTTTAACAAAAACTAGAAAAATTACTTTGTAATTTTGAGGTTGATAGCGAATTCACTCAGGCACTTATAAAAATAATTTCAACAGACAATTATAAGAGGAACACTTTCCCAAATAGTATAATAGTTAAGAGGCAAGCACAAGGGGAAAACACTACTTGGCCAAATGTGTTGTATTAATTACCCTAAAAGGGAAAAACAAAAACAAAAACAAAAAAACCACTAAAATTTCCATAGTATTTCCTGGAAATATGGTGCATTTATCTATCTACTATTGCCACAGTATAATTTAAAAGCATGTTTCTGGGTGATTAAAATTTTCTTCCATAAAAGAGAAAAATAATTAACTCATTATTAAACATGCATAAAATGTTTAAGTTGTGTTCAGTACACATTATCTCTAACCCCAAGAAAACTCTTGAAGTGTTTTGAAGAGTATTTAATATTGTTCATGATCATAATGCTGGGTAAGGTAAACCCATAGTCCAAAAAGCACTGGACAGAGGCCACTCTTCTTCTGTCTAGTCCAGGGATAGCAATATTGGTCTAGTCTCTGTGAATAGTTTCTACAGCACTTACCAAAACCTTTTGCTCTAGAGGCCAGAGCTTCACATAAGGATAGCATAAATATTTATACCTTCTTCAAAATAAATTCCAGCCCAAGCAACCTTTCCACTATGAAGCATGTCCTGAGTGAGCCTGTCACGAAGAATTATTCAGAACTTCTGTTGAATCCTCTCTATCACTGTGACTGTTACCCCATAACCTGCACTGGAAGCTTCCTGAGAATTTTCAAAATAATTTCATTAACCTGGTATTCAGGATCTAATTCAATGCATGATAAGCAATTTTGTTTAGTGACAAACAGCAAAATTTACCTAGTCATGATAGGATCCAGTGTTTTAGAAACTTGGTGATAAAAGACAAGAAATTTTTCAAATTTGCATTTATAAATAAATAACATTATTTAACAGTAAAATTACATAAGCATTTTAATGCCAAAGTCTATACAATTTTCCCCTGGACAATTTTGGTTTTGCTGTTCTTCATACTGCTGCCTAATGTATAAATTATACTATTACCATCACCCAAATGTATAGCCATTAATACATTTCAGTCCTAAATATTTACTGCCACATTATGTTCTGAGACAAATCGAGTGGAAAGAAGTGGCAGTAGAAAGATTTTTGAAAAAAAACTATCCACAGTGTCTGAAAGTTACTTAAATAAAGACATTTGAATGATGACTGTTAGAGTCAGAACAGAATCGAAATCGTCAGAAATATATGAAATGTTATAAAACAGGAACGTGAATTTGGATCTGAGTTTGACAATCATGATATCTGAATGATATATAAAGAATGAATCCTAGTAAAATATATTCAAGAAGATAACGTGAAAAAGTTCACCATCTAAAATACCTGTCTCTTTGTTTCAAGAGAATAAAAAAATGCTTGGCATTAATAAAAGAAACAGGAGCAAAATACTAGGTGTGTTAAATTTGTGAGGCCCTGGGGGTAGTTTTAGTGTTGAGGCAAGCACAGGTTAATTTGATGTTGTACTTTTTTTGAGAGATTTTTGCTATAGAGAGACAGAGAGAGAGATATCACCCCCTGCCCCGGGGAGGATAGCCATGTGCAATTTCTTCTCCTTTCAGGTTTCAGGGCACACTCATACACATGCCCAGCATGAGCTTTAAGCTGCTGGATCCAGGACTTGAACCATGGTCAAGTACGTGAGACTACAGTGACATAAACATTATGTCATCTACTGGTCCCCTGATGTTATATTTTTAAGTGATGTCAAGTGAATATAAAATATTCAGCTCTGAAAATTCTAACTATAATAGAAAAATGTGTGTTATACAGAGAATACTATCTTACTAATGAGATTAGTGACATCATGAAAATGAAAAATATATTTTAGTTATACACATTTATTTATAAATTTGCATACATGTGTATGTGAATGCACATGCACACAGCCAAATCAGCCCTGTCCAAATTAAGAAAGTTACTAAGATTACAGAAATCAATAAAATCAATGTCAACTTCTTTATTTTAATTGCATGTAAATAGCAATCTATGGTATTAATTGTATTTATATTTTTCTAATGCTATCACATGACCATGGACATCTCACCTCTTTCGTAGTCAATAAAATATTATACAAAATATATTAGAACACAAAAAAAATATAAATTAATAACAAAAATAAATACACAGACTAAATTCCTTTATCATAACTATTATCCTCATATAAAGGTGGGTTATCAACCATGAAAACAAAGATGGCCTCCAATCCCAAGTGTGTGAGACAGAAAAGAGAGAGCCTTTCTCCATGTGTGTGTGTGTGGGGGGGGTACTCTGCTTGTATGGTTTAGATGATAAACCCCTTTTAGATACATGACTATATCCTGAACGATGTCGTATACTATCAATATGGGCCATAACTGTTAAAGAATTTCTCGGTCTTGACAGTATTGATATGTCCAAGCAAATAATATGTGTTACAAAAGGGCTGTACTGTACATATTGAGGTTTTCAGCAGCATTTGAGGCCTCTACCCACTGGAAGTCAATATACCCCCATATCAATGACAATCAAAACTTTTTGCGTTGGTCAATGTAGCCAAATTTCTATAAATCTATGGGCCAGTTGACAGTGTAGAGATTAAGGTGACTGGATTCTACATGGCCAACTGTGAGATTCAAGTCACAGATTTCAATTCTGTGGTAGCTTATAAAACCCATTGGGGGCATGTTATACCTACCTAAAATCCTGAGTATAGAAGAGAATGGAGGAGAAGGGATTGTGGAGTGATCATTCCCTGGTAGTGCTTTCTCACTTTTCCTTTATCTCTTCCTGTCTCTGGCAAGGATATGCACACTACAGCAAACTTATTTTTTTTTAAGTTAAAATCTAAATCCTATTGAATATCCTTGAAAATCTAAAGCATATTGAATATCTAAATCATATATTCTTCTAATTTAAAATCTAAATCAAATTGAATAATAAGAGGAATTTTAGGAACTGTACAAATACATGGAAATTAACCAATATGCTCCTGAGCAAACACTGGGTCCATAAAGAAATTAAGAAAAAAAAATTTGGAATCTTCTGAAAAAAAATGAAAACGAAAACACAACATGATAAGAGCTCTAAGAGGAAAGTTTATAGCAACAAGTGTCTGCATAAAAAAGTGGAAAGATTTTAAATAAACAACCTAACAATGTGCCTCAATAAGTTAGGAAGGCGGACACATCTAAATTGGTAGAAGAAAACAAATGGTAAAGGTCAGAAAATAAATAGGTCAAATTTAGTCTAAAAAAAAAAAGAAAATATTAATAAAGGTAAAAGTGACTTTTTTCCTATTTATAAAAAACACAGGTTAAGGGGACCAGCAGATAGCATAGCAGTTGCTAGACTCCCACATGGTCAACTGCAGTTCAAGTCCCCTCACTGTTGCTGTCTCTCTGTCTCTCCCCTGTGAGCATATGAGCCCTGAGACCAAAACTTCTTTTAAAAAATTAAGAAATAAGTAAGGAAGTCTGTCACATAAATTTTCTTTTTCATTTGCTCTTGTCACAAAAAAATAAACAATGTAAGATGATATGTTAATCTACTTCATTATGGTCATCACTGTACTATTTATAAGGAGCTATGTATCTATGTGTATCCCAGAACATCATGATGGGAGCCTCAGACACACACAATAAAATTTATTTTTGGAAAAAGATATTCTGATGCCATAAGTTAAGGTTGATTTTTTTTTAAATTCTTAAAGTTTGTTTAATATTATGGGATAAACAAATACTTGTGATCTTTCTCTTTCTTCTAATATATATGAATATCTAAAGTGATACTAAGACTACAAAATATTGAGAAAATGAGATATGTATTCTCATTATCTGATATATGAACTTACAGATATTTGAACAGCCTGCATATGTATTTTTATGTTTTGTTTTATTTTTAAAATATGTATTTCATTTCAAAATGCCTTTAGTTTAAATTTAAGTTTTAAAAAGGTCTCATTGTTCAATATCTTCTGAGAGGTAAAATTGCTTTGTTAGTAGCTATCAATTTAAAAGACAAACACACACACATTTGAGTATGCTTTTAAAGAAGGACCTCTCAAAAGTAATTAAAAGGATTTCAGATTCACACAATTAAACTTTAATCAACCATCATTTCATCTTCACAAATAATAATCTACAGTACAAGAGAAACAAGTTTTCTCTCTGTATTATCATATCTAATTCCCAAATGTCACAGATGAGGAAGCAAAGACCTACCGTAGTTAAATGGTTCCCATAAAGCCCCTCAGATATCTACATATCTAGTAAAATCAGCCAAACAGTTCTCTCTAGTAACATGTATCATTCTCTTCTGAGATTGTCTTTAATTTCAACATTATTCCTTAGAAGAAACTACTTCTTTTATCCAGATGATAGCCAAGTTTGGAATAGCTTAAATAAAAGGTCAGTTAACTGGCAAGGTCTGTCATGAAGCTGAGTATTCTAGCTAAGATAATTAACTGTACTTGTTCACAAGCTTGATGCTTTCTAAGGATAGGCAACTGATAAATAACAAGGAGACTCAGGGTAGAAAAATCAAGTACAGGGACCAGCAGTTAGCATAATGACTATGTCACTGGACTCCCATGTCGCCGACCGTAGTGCCTTAAACTCACACCAGTCGCAAGTGCTTGTGTGCCCAAGATCCCAAGAGGAGAATGGAGGAGAAAGGATTGTGATGTGGCCATCCCCCCTGGGGGGTGATTTCTCGCTCTCTATCTCTCGTCTCTCTCTGTCTTTCTGGTGAGCACACACACCCTATAGCAAATAATAATAATAATAATAATAATAATAATAATAATCAATTACAGATGATGACTATATCATCTGAAGTCCCTCTTTGGTTAATTATGTTTTATCTGCTTTTCTATTTGGGCTTTTCTATTTGGAGTGTAAATAATTCATAGAGGTTTGATTATTTGTTTACAAATATAATTTTTCTCGGAATAAGGTATATGGGTTTCCTGTTCAACTTTGAAAATTTTCAGATTAACTACCTTTTCCGAGGGGGAAGAAATAAGAAGGTGTTACCATTTAAGTCCTATTTGTCAAATACAATGAATGCAGGAGTAGAGTCTGTAGTAAACCACAGAGCAATCTGCTCATCTACCATTTCACAGATGCTAGAAATGTGTTTTCTTTATTAAAGTCATTTATGAAAACAGAAACAAAAAAAAATCACTCTTGAAACACTACTGCCCAAGGCTCTTCTGCTAGAAAATTCAATCGAAAGTAAAAACATGAAGATAAAAACAAAAACATGAAGATCAATCATCAATTCTACTGTTTCTTTACAAATGCAGAAAGGCTGCTATTTTCTAATTTATTTCTTATAAAATATAGTAAATGTATTTGTTTATATTATGTGATCTTTCCTATTTCAGTAAAGTAACTAATTCCACAAATACTTGAGAACTTTGATTGACAAACACCTTTAAAATCTACCAAGATGAAGAGGAGTCACATTACCATTATCCATTTTTTCCAAGGTAAAATAATTTCACTTCCCTGTGTCATATTCATAGATAAAATACTGTGCCCATATTTTGTTTATGTCCTTCATAATGTTTCACAGTAGTTTCAGTAATTATTGAGTAAAAATTAAGGAGCATCTGATTATTGACCTGATAACACTGTAGATATCTTAGAATAGTCTAGTCCAGACATATTTTCAGTATTCAAGCCGCAGCTTTACAGTCATACAATTAAAGCTAAACAACAAGCATCACTTGGTGAGGTGACTCATTTCACCAATGGGCAGATCTTTTCATTAGAAAATCTTAGATGAGGACCAGCAGTTGGTGTAATGGCTATGTGGCTGGACTCCCATCTAGTTGACTGAGTTTGAGTCAAGGACCCGGTGGCTTAAACTCATGCCAAGCATGTGTGCGTGCGTGCCCAAGATCCCAAGAGGAGAATGGAGGAGAAGAGATTGTGGTGTGGCCATCTCCCCTGGGGGGTGATTTCTTGCTTTCTGTCTCTCTGTGTCTCTCTGTCTTTCTGGCAAGCGCACGTGCCCTATAGCAAAAACTTCTCAAAAAAAAAAAATTGTAAAAAAAAAAAAATTTAGATGAATCCCAAATCGACTTGAAGCTCACCTCCAACTACAAGTCCTAATTTATTCATATTTCTTTTGAAGCTTGAAAATGGATATCACATAGTCCTTGTATCTTTTCTCTTTTTTTGAGCCCTACACAATAAAATGCTTTCTTTGAGACTCTTCGTCATTAAAAGAGTCATTGTTCTTTCAGTCACACTCTGAATATGCTCGTTTGTACTGATATATTTTTAAATAATAACAAGAACTGTGCACAATACTATAGGAATGGCTTTTCAGCAGAGGTGGTAATTCTGTGTTATTACAAATCTATGTTACTATTACTAAAGAGATGTCCCATTCCTCTACATCAATTTATTTTTAGAATTTATTTTCTTTTATTATTATTATTTAATTTACTACAGAACATGTGCAATAAGCGGAGATAGAAAGCAATCCTCTAGGTCCAGGACTCAAACTGCGGTCTGCTGTGTGGGAGTCTAGCACCTTAACCACCACATCATCTGCTGGCATCCATCATATTGTTAATACTCTCAACCAAACTGTTTTTTTGAGGTGTAGGTTTTGTTCCTTATGTGATATTGACCAATTGAGTCAAGTGAAATTTCAAGACAAGATGTGATGCTGGGAAAACAAGAATATAAGCATTTTGAAATTAAGGTCTACTCTATTTGTAAAATATGCATGCATTTTTAAAGTCCTAAGGACAAAAACAAACAAACAAACAAACAAAAACTCTATGTATATTGTCCAGCAAGTGTAATTTGAGTTTTATGAACAGGACATAAAATACAAGCCTCTCTTTGGGCTCTTCTACTATGTCAGACATGATGGAATATTTTTGCATATTATATTATTATGCATTTTTACTGCTCATTACTACTCTGTCTTATGGTCACATCTTGCCTTGTCATTTATTTTTCTCAAACATTTAACTTATGCTAACACTAAATTTTACAAATCCTTGTAAACTTTAATTCATTTTTCAAAGCAAAGGGTATGTAAGTAAGTACAATTCAGTTTAAATATATGTATATACAAACTTTCTAATTTTTCTTTTCTATAATCAGTTTCAAAAGTCTGGGCTATTTGATGGCCAGTGGTAATGCAACTGGACCCACATGGGAACAGTCCAGTGTTCACCGCTGGTATTTCTCGGTGCACCCCCGGCACACACATGGCTGACCAAATTGGCTGACACTGTTACGGAACACAGCTTGGGGGGTGCCTGTCTCTTTGTGTCTGTCTGTCTGTTTGTCTCTCTCTCTTATCTAAGATAAATAAATAAATGAACTTTACATTTTGAAAAAAGGTACTATAATGGACTTGTGGGGAAAAACTAAAATATATTTAAAAACCTCTTTTATTCATTACAATTTTATTGAAAAAAAAATCAGTTACTGTTATCATCTCTATTTCTTTTTTATTAATTTATTTTCTTTTTATGTACATTTATTAATTTTTTTCTCTTTTCTTTATGTCTTCTAACTAGCTGCCTTTCAATCATCTATATTTTCTTAAAAAATTGAAGACAAACAAAAACTATTAAACTACTTTTCTACTTGTTCTACATGTGCTTCATATTCTTAATTGCAATAACACTCTAGTATAAGAAAATAATTTACCACACTTCAGTTTGTTTGATTTTGTTCTTATTATAAATAATGCCATAAAAATATTACTATGACTGTACCTTTGAATATAAACTATTTTGAAGGCTAGGTTCCTAGAAATGACACTGGGAGTTAAAAGCTGTGAATATTGGACCATCAGGCGGCGTGGTGATTAAGGTGCTGGACTACTCACACATGATAGACGTGCAGCTTGAAAATCACTTCTGAAGCATGTGCATGTATGCCCAAAATTTTGGGAAGAGAGTGGACTGCAGCATGACCATTGCCCTGGTGTGTGATTTCTCAATTTCTCTCTCTTTGTCTATCTGTCTCTCTGTCTGGTGAGTGCACATGCCCATGGCAAAAACCTACCCCCCCCCAAAAAAGCTGTGTATATTAAAATTATGTTAGAGAAGACCAACAAATGGCAAAAAAAGATATGGGAAAATGCTCAGTCTCATGTCATAAGGGAAATGCATATTAAATCACAATGACAAACTACTTTACCCCAGTCAGAATGGCTGGGATCCAAAAATAAAAGGACAATAAGTGCTGGCGAGGTTGTGTTGAAGAGGAAATCCTCTTACACTGTTGGTGAGAATGCAAATTAGTGCAACCTCGATAGAAAATGAGATAAAAATTCCTCAAAAACTTACAAATAGAATTACTATAAAACCCAGTAATCCCACTCCTTGATATTTACCCAAAGCATAGGAAAACACTAAATTGGAAAGATATTTGCACATACATGTTTATTGCAGCATTATTCACAATTGCTAAGATACAGAATCAAACCAAATGTCCAAAACCTGACGACTGGTTTGAAAAACTATGGCACATCCATACTGTGAAATAAGAAACAGTAAGAAACAGCAAGACCCTTGGGACCAGCACATGCTGTATGTACATTGCTGGACTCAAATGTCGTCAACCCCTATTCAAGTCCAAGACCGAATGGCGTAAAACTCACACAGGGCACATATGTGTACATGCCCAAAGTCCCAAGAGGTGACTGGAGGAGAAGGGAGGGCAGCATGGCCATCCCTGCTCCTCCCACCCCACCCTGGGAATGGTGAGCATACATAACCTATACAAAGATTTCTAAAAAAAAAAAAAAAAAAAAAAGAGAGAGAGAGAGAAAGAAATAAACAATGAGACCCTATCATTTGATTCAAAGTAGATAAATATAGAAGACTTAATAGTGAGCCAAATTTTGAAAGATACACACTGTATATCCCAATCTAATATGTGCCAAGTGTCTGTATCCCATGGCAGAAACTGAAATATCTGAAGATATGATTGTAGAGAGGGTAAGTGTGGATACAAGAAACTGTAAGGGAGGGAAGTGGTGAAGGGTGGGAGCGAGGTTCTAAGGGAAAAAGTATTTAACAGACAAAAAAAATTGTAAAATTCTCTGTTGAAAAAACATGTATTGTTTACATCATTTTGGGGACTTTATGTAAAATTAATCTGAAAATAGTTGGGACCAGCATTTAGTGTAATGACTATGTCACTGGACTCTCATGTAGTCAACTGCAGTTTGAGTCCCAGACCTGGTGGCTTAAACTCACCCCAGGTGCGTGTGCGTGCATGCCCTAGATCCAGAGAGGAGAATGGTGGAGAAGGGATAGCAGTGTGGCCATACCCCCTTGAGGATGATTTCTCACTTTCTGTCTCTCTCTCTCTTTCTGGAGAGCGCACACACCCTGTAGCAAAAACCTCTCCAAAAAAAAAAAAAAAGAAAGAAAGAAAAAGAAAAAAACAATAGTTGTGACATAATTAGGTTTAAGAAATAACATTTTAAAAAGTATATACAATGTTAGTTATTTATATACAATGTTAGTTATTTAACTAATTAAATTTCATTCTTACTACAAAAAAGAAATGATTATAGATCAATATTTACTGACCTGAACCTATTTATTATACATTATAAATTAAGAATATTAATTGCAAAATAATATACAAAGTACGATGCTAAAAAAATGCTTATGTTAAAAACTGAAATTTTAGATCATACCTTCTCCTCCAACAACATAAAAATTACACATTTACAGATACTACTCAACAGTACCTAGTTCAAATTAAGCATTTGAATTTAAATTCAAAATGCTGTTTATTATCCAAAGCAGTTTCTGGATTTGTCTAACAAATACCCATCCAGCTACTCCTTCTGTATGTTATTTGCTGTCTCAATTTGAGGAACCCATCACTCCTCTCCTTAAAGCAGTAAATTAAATTCGTCATTAAAAGAATAAACCTCTTGGGTACCAGTACTTCCTGTCCTGTCCTTTTGCAGTTTCTTCTGTAGCCCTTCATTCCATCTGTGCTCTTGCTCTTAACTTAGACATGAGATTGCTTCCCCAGAAAGTATTCTGTGCCTTTGAAAGGCATCACCTTCATCCTCAATTCATTCCCTAGCAACCTACTCTCTGTTTCAGTTAGATGAATACACACATATTTTACCTTTCAGGCAAGTTAGGCAAGGTAACTTTACAAATGCCCATTAGTGCAGGCCAACATAATTCTTTCCTATATATGATTGATTATAATCTATTAGTCAGACTCTCAAATTGCTTAAAATGGCCATAGCAATAAATACTAGGGCTTTTATCTTAGTGCCTTCTGCCAGTGAAGCCAAGATCCAGGTCTTACTTATAACATGTATTAGCTATTATATTTTGCCATTGAAATGGAAAAGAAAAATTAAATTCTCAGTTTCTTATATATATAAACGGTTCTTTATTTTATTTCTATTTCTATAGATTTGTATTATTGAGTACATGCTGTACTAGACAAAAGATATATAAAACAGGCAAATGAAAAGTCAAAAAAAGTGACTAGAAAGCAATTTGATAAACAGACTTCTAGCAGTCATTTCAATAGTTTCTCCTTATTTACTTTTAAATTCCTCACTTCCTCTTATCTTCTGAGAACTATCTTGATGCTCCACCAAGGGAGAAAACCAACTGGTAAAAATAGGGTTATTACAGAATATAATAATGTTAAATGTTTGAAAATCATTAGGTTACATATCCCAATCTGATCAAGTATTATATAATAAGGGAAGTTTCACAAAACTTTTTGAGGAGCCAACAGGTGGCATAATGGTTAAGGTTCTAGAGTCTTACATGGTTGCCTGCAGTTAGAGTTCTGGGCCTGGTGGCTTAAACTCATGCTGAGAGCATGTGCATACGTTCCCCAAATCCCAAGAGGAAAATGGAGGAGAAGTGGTGTGGCCATCCCCCCGGGGGTGTAATTTCTTGTTTTCTGTCTCTCCAGTAAGTTCATGCACCCTATAGCAAAATTCTCTCTTTCAAAAAGAAATAGTGGGGGGACCAGCAGTTAGCGTAATGGCTATGTGGCTGGACTCCCACGTAGTGGACCACAGTTATCTTCCTGGACCAGGTGGCTTAAAATCACGCTGGGCACATGGCCGGGCTTGCCCAAGATCCCAAGAGGAGAATGGAGGAGAAGGGATTGTGGCGTGGCCATCCCCCCCCGGGGGGTGATTTATCGCTTTCTGTCTCTCTATCTCTCTCTGTCTGTCTGGCAAGTGCACATGCCCTATAGCAAAAACCTCTAAAAAAAAAAAAAAAAAAGGAAAGAAATAGGGGGGGGGGGGGCCGCCATTAGAC